>NC_050520.1:17762878-17812747 GCF_002922805.2 Oryzias melastigma
ATGCTAGTGTGAATACTGTAAGCTGAATTTGGCCGCTGAAGATGCTAGTGCTGATAGCTGAAGATGCTGAAATTGATAGCTAAAATTACTGAAGCTAATAGCTAAAAACGCTTAAGCTGATAGCTGAAAACGCTGAAGCTGGTAGCTGAAAACGCTGAAGCTAATAGCCAGCTGAAAATATTAGCTAAATGACAAATTAGCCTAAAAAAAACAGCAACAAAAAAATAATAAAAATTAAAAAAAAAACCTTGGTTAGTCAAAACAGCTAGCATGTAGCTGAAAAAATAGCTAAACTTCAAAAAAGCCTAAAAACAGAAAAAACCTAAATTAGCAAAAACAGCTAGCATGTAGCTGAAAAATTAGCCTAACTTCAAAATAGCCTAAAAAATCTTAGTAAATGACAAAATAGTCCAAAAAGTTTGCTGAATGCCAATTTTTAAAACTTTAAAACAATAACTTTTAAACATAATTATAAACTAGATATTTAGCCTTACCTGTGATAATGCTAGTGTGAATACTGTAAGCTGAATTTGGTCACTGAAGATGCTAGTGCTGATATCTACAGATGCTGAAATTGATAGCTAAAATTACTGAAGCTAATAGCAAAAAACGCTTAAGTTGATAGCTGAAAACGCTGAAGCTGATAGCCAGCTAAAATACGCCAAATTAGCCTAAAAAAATAAATAAATAAAAACTTAGGTTAGTCAAAACAGCTAGCATGTAGCTGAAAAAAATAGTTAAACCTCAAAATAGCCTAAAAACAGAAAAAGCGTAAATTAGCAAAAACAGCTAGCATGTAGCTGAAAAATTAGCTAAACTTCAAAATAGCCTAAAAAATCTTAGTAAATGACAAAATAGTCCAAAAAGTTTGCAGAATGCCAGTTTTTAAAACTTTAAAACCATAACTTTTTAACATAATTACAAATAATAAAAATGCAGGAATATTATTCCAAAATAAATCAACTTAAACAATAAATAACTTTCAATAACTCTCCATAAAAATATTTATTTTGTCAAAAATATACAAGTTAAAAATAAGTGCAAGGCAACATTGGAGCATTAATAACAATAAAAATAAAATGATCTGGAGGACCAGGCCCCCCCTCGGGCCTTGACACGTGCTTTAACCGCTTAAGCAAAAAAATATTTAATGTGCTTTAACTTTTCAACCACTCATACAAGCCGCTTTTCTCCTTTACAATCTGCTGGAATTACATTGATCGTGTTAACGGCTAAAAAATTACAGTAAATCAAAAAACATAAACACTGGAACTCCAATGTTAAAGGGTTAAAGCATGCTAAATTAAAAGATTGATCCCAACACGTTTAAATAATTGTCAAGAAAAACTTCAAAAATGATATTTCAGCTGCAGAATTAGTTGCATAAACTAATTTTTGTGCCTTTTTTTGTTCAGTAAGGATTTTCTGAAAAGCTTTCTGCTCCTTCCAGATGCATTTACCGTAAACTAGTGAGTTTTTTCTTCAAATAAAGTGCAGATTATCAGAAAAAAAGATATTCAATACCATAGCTTTAGGGAAAGTAACAGAACATGCTATCAAATGGCTGCTCCATGCTCATGAACATATGCACACACACCAAGTCTTCTCTTATTGCAGTGGAGCAGAAACTGGCCTTTTCTCCTGCTAATGCATCTCTTCCTCTTCTCTGGTTGTCTGGTATTGATTTATTCTCCCACTCTTGCTATTATGAAGGAACTGGTTCCCCTCATCCTCTTCTTTCTTCTCACACCTTGTACTCTCTGCTCGTGTGATTTCTTTACTCCGTATTTTTGTGCATTTCTTTGCTTCTACTTTTCTTTTCCTGACCTCTCCACCGTTTGACTTATTCCTAAATGATTTTTGACCTTTTTTGGTCTTTATAGTTCTTTCCTTCCTCTTCCACTTTGTCTGTTCTCCCTATGTGGTGTTTAATTTCTTCATCCCTAATTTGCTTTGTCCATCTGGACTTAAATGGGAGCTTCTGTTTTGCAGAAACAAGACTATCATGCTCCTCTAAGTCTGGCAACTTTGAAAATACACATTCACCATGTCAGGAAATCTCCTAGTTTTGGGTTCACCTTCCAAAATGCTCTCTTTTAAATATTCCTCATTTCAAACATCGGTCTGTAACAGATAGCATCCTCTTGGGTCTGCTGGTAGCAAAGCACTTTGATGGACACCAGGGGCAGTGTGACTTGCTTCTTTCTCTTTCTGCGTTACCACAGCAACGGCGCCGTGCTGCCTGCAGATGTGCCTGTCATTTAATCTGTTCAGTAGGCTCAGGCATTACCAATCGTTTGAAAATGTGGCAAACATTTGGGCTGTGAATCGATTTATCTCTAGTTTTTTAAGACGCTGGTATCAACCTGTCAGTGTTGATTGATAAAGACATGATCTGTTAAGTGATTGCTGTAGTGGAATCTTTGATTTGTCTCCTAATCTATAAATAATTCATGTCAAACATTTTTTTCCCTATTTGCTTTTTGAAACATCTTGTAAGTCCATTAAGATGAATTACAGATGTGACATTCATTGAGTCCACATTTCTTCTTGTGATTAATGCTGCAGGCTGCAGGCCAGGCTTCTGTATTGCTGTTTGAGCTTATCAGTTTGAGATAAACAGTAGAGACTGACACAGAAATTCCCTGTACAGACGCCTTTGCCTTAGCATCTTAGTTTAAACATATTGATGTTTTGTTTTATATGTTTCACCTCCCCACCTCTAGTTAAGCATCAATCTGTAGTGATTCCTGTAATTATTAGCCATATTAGGAACTAATATATAGAATGTCAGTTAGCAAATGAAGGAAGAGACACCATTTTCTGCTTTTTCACCCAGAGACAAATGCTTTATCTCTGTAATGGAGCCCTCATTAACGTCCACTTAACCAAAACAGCCAGTGTTTATGTTCTTTGTTGAGTGAAATGTAGGGGTCTCATTCTTCTCAGATATACAGCAAAACCCCAAGTCACAAACGTCCTCTTGCTGACTTCTGAATTTGAGTTAATAAATGCCACCGATGAAAAGGTCTTCTGTCAAGCATTGGAACAACCTATAGCAGCATTATTGTTTCCTTATTTAATAATTCATGTTGTTGCCTCTAAAATGCTGCAGTCATCTAACACAGTCATGCTGTTCCAACAAGGGTGCAACTGATATTTCATACTGTGTATAAACTGTCAGATCATACAGGATGATGGTTTTAATCACCTGTTAACAAGGCAGGATTGAGACCCCGGGGCCCTCAAAATATATTCAATTTAAACAAATATATGTTTTAATCTGTTTATAATAAAACTATTTTTAAAAAATAGCAATAGAAGTTGAGCGAAAAAGAAATTATAAAACAAACGTATTGGAAATAATACAAAAGCCGAAGCTGACAAATGGACAGATTATGGGGATAAAATGATTGCAAATTTTCAAAAACCCCAACTCTTACTGATTTCTCAGATTAAAAAAACTGCTGCATGGATCTTAATTTGATGCAAATGAGAACAAACGCAAATAAACTATCATCAAACGCTCTGCAGCCTTCAAAGATTTGTCGACATAATTTTACGCGGAGGTGCGTGTTGTTTTGTGCGACACGAGCACTAAGCGGGTCGCTCTTAGAGCAAACGCTCGACATCTGATCAGCCGGTGTTTTTGCTGATGATGGACAGTAATGCCCTCGCAAGATGAATGAAGATGAGGTAGTAGTGGAGCAGCCTCAGAGCACAACGGTGGGGGCTTGGAGAGGAGGAAGAGTGCATGAGAGATGGTCAAGAAAAAAAAAATTGAGATTGGAACAAAAATTGATTTTCTATCTTAAATCAGTGTATATTGTGCTACCGGACCTTGAACGTGCTGTTAATTTTGAACATGTTTTTTATGCACACAAACCTTTAGTAATGTGTTTTGTAATATTCTATGCACATTCTGTCATGTCTCTCTGTAAAAACTTTGACAAAGAAGTGAAGATCCTGACCTTTAAACTGTGTGTTTGTGTGTGTTTGCAGGCAGATCTGTCAGACAGTCCCATCCATGTGGTTTTAGGTGGACCAGAGCCAAATGTCGACACTGTGGCTGCAACACTGTGCTTAGCTCTGCACCTCAACCTGGTATGTTAAGTCTACAATCATTCATTCATTATTTTTTTTTTAATTGTTATGAAAACCACTTACACATTTGCCTGTTTATCTTTACATAAACAAGTTTGTATGTATGCACATGTCAGATGGTAAAATATGTGTTTTTGCGTTAATATACAGTAGTATATGTACATGTGAATTAGTATGGATATGCATTATTGACAGTTGTCTATATTGGTCTGTGAATGTGAGTTTTGCTTCATTATTTGCACAGAGACCAGAGTAAAATAGTTTTGAAAAAGCATACATTGGAATTAAAATCCACTTCATTTTCTCATTTGATTTCAAACTTTTTTAAAACCTTTATTGTTTAAATATTTGAACTCTTACTGGGTTTAAACTCCTATGTGTCTCCAGGAGGAAAAATCTGGTGGACTGTGTGTGCCGGTGCTGTGCAGAGGTCCATGCCACACCGTGCTGCCTGAGGAAACTCTAAAGTTTTTGCAGAGGGTAAACATCCCTGATAGTTTGCTGCTGTGGAAAGAACATATAGCCCTGGTGGATCTTCATCAAGCTGAGAGGCTCTCACTCACTCTGCTTAGAGATGGATTGCTCAAAAGGTAAACACTCAAATGTGCAAAAATGAAGGTTAGTTAAGCAAGTTTCAAGTTGAAGTCTCGATGCTTGGATGTGTGAAACATGTTCTCCTGAAGTAACAGCTGTTCTTAGGAACCGTTTGAAGGTTTTATTGCCCAAACTCAATCCAAGACTGAGTATCAAGCAGGAAGGCGTTGGGTTACATTTTGGTACCTTGTTTCCACTGAGCGGTCTGGACCGGACTTGTCCTCTCCGGGTAATTCAAGTAAGCGTCTTCATTATGTTGGAACATCAAGGTGAATGTAGGGTGCAGACCGATGACATAGCTGTGCGTCATAACTGTGGAACTACAGCGAAAGGTAATGACAACAACAGTGGGTGTCGTGCGTCAGCTCCTTTTTTTTTCATATTTGAGTTCTGATATTTCATATGTGCCAAGAATTTAATATTATCTGCAACCGACTCAAAGATGACAACTGAATGTTTGGAAACGCTTTCGGACGCTTTCTGTTCAATGGATTTCAACGTGCAACAACAGTAGCTCCGCCCTAATTGTCCCATTTAATTTTTCAAAGGACTACAACCAAGGGGGACCAAAAATGGTACGAGTCGGTCCTGCTTAATGGTTCCATTTTATAATGGAAATGCTCCAAGTACCGGTCCGATCTGCTCAGTTGAAACGAGGCGTTAGAGTCTTTGGTGTGACTCAACCCCAGATTTCAACCCATTACCCACCTCTGGGCAGATACTCTTCCACTAGACCACTCTGCTGGTAAAATCCTACTCCAATCATTTTTTGAGCCATTGTAAAAGCAGTTTTAGGCAAAATTAAAAAAAAAAGAAAGTAATTTTTTAGGACATAGTTTCTGCAGAGCGGCAGTAGCTAATCAGAATTCATGTTTGAGATGTGAACTAAGTAAGCCTCCCTGACTTCCCATAATCCATCTGTTTAAACTCTCACCCAAGCTTACAGGCCCTCACAACCCCAAGTTAACAAAAATAGCGAGCAGTATTGAAGCTATCCGGCTGTACAGGTCTGAACCAGATGCGGACTCAAACCAGGAAAACGAAGATCTAGTCGTCTACAAGTGGATGTATCAGAATAGAGCGGAGCAGGGAGCTTATGGCCCACCGATAATAGCTTCTACCTCATACCTCCAAGCTTTTTCAAATGGTATTTTTTCATCTGCTCCTGATTCACAACTATTTGAATACAGAAATAACCAGAAATGCAATTTAAGTCTGATTTTATTTTCTCTATCATGAGAAAAATGCTACATGAATATGTTAAAAACACCATAAAAATGCAATTTTCTTCAGCGTTTGTCTTTAAGTCAAAAGTTGTTGAAAAATGTACTAAAAAATCTAATACGGACAAATTAAGAAACTCAGAATCTGAGATTATGTCTGTCTCTGGCCTCTCCGTGTGTTTATCTCTCAGGGTCAGAGGAATAATTTTGTTCATCCTAATTAAAACAATCACTAAATTATCTCACTATCATTTCTTCATTCCTCAGCAGCCATTTCCACCTTCTTCACCCGTCTCCTCTTCCTCTCTCAGCTCTGAGTACCACATCCTGGAGTCCAGCATTCGGCAAGTGGTCCATCAAAACGTGCGGAGAGATGCAGGGGGTGATGGGAGACTGTCCGCAGTCACAACAGTCGCCAGGAAGATTCTTCAAGAAGCAGCGGAGCACATCAGTGCGGCGCTGAGGGAGGTTCTCGGAGGTGAGGGAGAAACATCCGCCCTCCTAGGGGGAGTAATGGGGCGATGAAGGAGGACACACGCAAATCCCCTGACATGACTCGCTTAACACCCACCAGGAGAGATGGAAAAAGGGTGAGATGAGGGGTGGAGGATGTGAGTGAGCTCAAAAGTCACATGGAAGCCTGTAAAGTAGCCACAATGTGTTTATCAGGTGGTCATTTTTCTGTGCTGAAGCACTGTGAAAATCTTAAATGTTACTAAATGACTGGATGGAAAAGCACAACGTGAAAAATGAAAACGGCTCGTCTGTTTGTGTGCAAAGGAAATGAAAGCAGCCAGCTGCACCCACAGACACATCAACCTGTGAATGCAGGGGAAAAAAAAATAATTACTCCATTTAGGTTTGAATAGAACTTCCTTTTAAACAGAACAAGCAGCTGTGTGACTTCAGCAGCAGCATCGACTTATCTAAATTCGGTATAATTCTGCTGCTTTTGAAGTTCATTATCTGTTCTCTACATCCAGACAGAAATATCTATGAATGTGGATGGAGAGAATCTGCAAAGTAAAGGGCAGAAACAAAGACAGATAAACTGGGAAGGATATAATATAAAGTAAGTCTTCCTCAGCTTTTAGAGTTCTGTGCATGTGCAGGTATCTGCAGGTTCACTGCAATACTAGATTAAATCCAAAGCTGAAAATAAAAGTAAAAGCCTCAGAAATCTCTAGTGTCTAAATAGACAATAAAGAAGATTTATAGATTTTTAGTCATAGATCACAAAAATCTATTGATTGCGAGACTTTACTGTCTCTTTTATTTTAAAAAACCATAATACAATACACATTTTAAAGGTTTCTTTTGGGTTTTTTATACACCTAGCACTAAAAGTGAAGCTTTTTTTTCTAAAGAGACCAAACTAGTTTTTAACCAGAATTACTTTTCAATAGTTGAACTTTAATTTTGCAGATCACACCAACATATTTTATATTCATAACTAATAATTATTTATACTCTAGACTAAATTTAAGCATCACAGGCATTCAGCAAAAAAATATAAGTTAGGTTGCAAAAGAAATTATGATTCAAATAACAAATTTGCGTAAAATTTGCATTTATTTCTAACAAAACGCACACACAGCCACACGGGCACTCACTACAACTAAGATATATGAGACACAAATTTTAGAGCTGTCAATTATAGAGATCTAAGGTGCAAAGTAATTTAAAAAAATCAGTCTGAGATGTTTTATCAAGGTAAGGTACATTTTTTAAAACAGATTTTATGATCTACGGATCACCAAGAGGGACATTGAAGTAAAAAAAAAATATTGATGTAAAAAAATAGCTAAAAGAGATTACCTTTTCCCAACACAATAACATGAACTAAGCAATTAGTATAGTGGACAGAAACTAAAGCATATTTGTTTGGCTTCACCTGGAGCCCAGCAACGTTTCAGCCAGTGCCAGCCTTTATAACTACGGACTGGACCTGTGTGTGTTTCCAGAGGCTCTGAAGCTGCAGAGAGACGTGTGGTGGACCGAACACGGCTGTCAGTCCGAGGAGCTGGAGGAGCTTGTGAGATGTTTGGATCAGTGGGATGACTTCAGTGTTGAGCAACAG
The DNA here is from genome assembly GCF_002922805.2 of Oryzias melastigma. Classification (NCBI taxonomy): domain Eukaryota; kingdom Metazoa; phylum Chordata; class Actinopteri; order Beloniformes; family Adrianichthyidae; genus Oryzias; species Oryzias melastigma. The sequence continues at coordinate 17,770,880 of NC_050520.1, forward strand.
AGTGACATGAATCAACAAGGTGATTGTCTGTGATGTTTTGACTGATTAGTCTGGAAAGAGCCAGAGCTGAAATGCATGAATGCATAAATAAATATATACAATCACAGCAGAACACACCGGGTGTTACTCCTGTCAGGTAAGAACAGGAAACTGAGGCTACAATTCATACAGATCAAAACTGGACAATAGAGGATTGTCTGATGAGTAAATTTCTGCTGCGACATTCAGATGGTAGGGTCAGAATTTGACATCGACAGCCTGGATCCATCTAGATTTTTTCTTTTTTTGGGCCCCATAGAACCAATTAAGCATGGTCACAATGCCACAACCAACCAGAGTGTTGTTGCTGACCATGTCCATGTCTTCATGACCACAGTGTACCATCTTCTGATGGATAACAAATCATGTCATGAAGCTGGAATCTTCTCAGACTGGTTTCTTGAACATGATGAGTTTACTGGACTCAAATGACAATCACCAGATCTCAACCCAATAGATCATTGTTTGGATGTGGTGGAACAACAGAATAACATCATGGATGTCCAGCCGATAAATCTGCCACAACGATGCTATACCACAACGGATTAAGGCAGCCCTGAAGGCAAAAGGGGTCCAACCCGGTACTACGAGAGTGAATCATAAATGTTGCCATTGAGTGTAGAAAGTCTCACTAGAAAGCCTTATTCAGTTAGAAGGTATAGAAAACGAAATAAATATCGTCAGAAGACTCGTAAAACTTTTCAATCTTCGGAAAACGTATCATTTGAAATGGATGACTCAAAGATTGTGCTGCAGCAAAAGTTAATTTTTATTTAAAATGTTAAAAATATATATACATTTTTATTTTATTTTACAAGTGTTCATTTTTCTTTAAATAATTTTACTTAAAAAAAACTAAATCTCAATGTTAAAAAAAATAAACTAGTTGCGCAAACACTCAACATTAGAACTTGACTGGTTAAAAATCAAGATAGATTTATTTAACTAAAAAGTATATAAGCCCATACATTGTTACTAAAAGCCATTTTTCAAAGAAATCAAAATTGGTTTCATTTTTTTTCCTTTAAATACATTTAAACTCGGTTAACCCTCCTTGTTTCTTCTTTTCAATAACTTGACTGCAGTAAACAGTTAGCTATCACCTCTGGAGAAGATATTTATTTGAGTGTTTTTGTTTTCTTTTTTTTGTCTCTTTTGTGAAACTGTTTTGTATTCTTGTGTGTTTTCATATAACTGTTAGTCTGTTTGTGTGTGCTGACTGGATGTAGAACCGATGCTGCAGCTGACGACGAAGCTGAGGGAGTTTTCTGACGGAGAGACCACCATCGCGATCACATCCCTGGCCACAGACGAGGAGGTAGATTCAACGGGATTTATTTTTATTTTTTTCAGGTTGCAACAAACTCCTCAGTTTACTATGAAGCTGATATGAAGGTGCACAAAACACAGGGAGAAAATGTGCATTTTTGTGTTTACAATAACAATAAAAATAAAGATATATGATGTGAAAACAGAGAAAAAAAACTCCAAAGAAATCTCAGCACTTTTAATGGTTTTGTGCTTTATTGCATCTCACCTACGATGCTGCTCTTGGGGAGGTATTTTTGAGGATCCCCTTTGATTCTCCGCATTTGGATGAGATGCAGATGGTCCCAAAAGCATCCCGTGCATTCATGTATCACCGTCCTCCCTGCTGGTATCCCAAAAATCCAGCGCACACACGCTCATTTTCATCACATTTGTGTAATGTTGATTTTCTCTTGCTTGTCACTTCACATTTGCTGCTGCACGCTCGCACAAACACGCACACAAACAGAGGCTTTAAGAATTTACTTCTACCAGTGCTTTTCCCTCTGCTGCAACCTCTAATGTCTTCACTCCCCCCATCCAAAAACTAGGGAAAAAAAAAAATCATTCATTATTTCTTTTATATCTCCTTCTCAAAGCCCATTTTTCTCGGCGGCTGCCTAGCGTGTGGTATTAGGCTATGTGTAAAATAAATGATGTCTGTAGCCGTAGGGGTATGGCTCTGCCTCCCCCAGAAAACTACCTAACGTCCAAGGAACATTAAACACCCAGATCCTCGTTTAGCGAATAAATAACCATTCATTTGAATGGCTTTGCCTGTGTGTGCGCACCGGACTTTTCTGTGCATATTTTACCAGCGCTGTGCCTACATGCTGCGTGTCAGGAGGGAGACAGAGGGAGAGATAGAAGCAGAGTAGAAAAAGGCAGGCAGAGAAGGCCCATTAAAGACTTAATATAGAATAAATGGCCAGGGGCCTGTGTGTCGCCAGCGGACCTCAACTCCACAGCGTCATGGTGGGTTACTAATGACCTGAGATCGGGCTCCAAAATGAACTCCTTATATGCATGTCATTTGCAGTGTGTATATATTTATATATTATTTTTTAATTGTGTTTGAAAAGAGAGTAAAACGGTATGAGAGTCATTTGTTGAGGGGGTTTAGGGAAGTTCTTCCTTAAATGATTCTTTCCAGAAAACTAAATAAATTAGTTTCAATTAGTCTTTAATGGTTTATGTGTTTGTTGTGGTGTGCCGTGTATGTGTGTGTCTGACAGCAGTTAAAGAGGGCTGAGTTTGATTTTGCGGTGTAAAATGTGGCAGTGATTGCTTAGATAGCAGAGGAAAAATGGCTTTGCTGCTTGTGGGGTAGAAATGTCTTCACATTAGTTACTAGACAAGTCTTGCGTTGGGTTTTTTGGATCAGTTTTGAACACCTTAACTGGAAAAGTTGTTTAGATCAAATTAGGTTGGGGCATCAGAGTATAGTTTATGGATATTTTTCTGCACTTTTTAGAAGTCCATCTGGTGCATTCAGGCTGCTGAGATGAGCGTGTTTCCTTCAGTTTTCCTATTAAGCCTGTAAGTTGTTTTTTTTTTTTTTTGCAGGTGGCATCCCCACATAATGATGCTCCTGCCACCATGCTTGAAAATAGGAGTGTTTCGGATACCTTTACTAGGTTATTTTTTTTCTAATCCAATCATGCTAGTTTTGGTTTGTGATTCAATACTTTTCGTAGAGGTGACTTCTAATAACTGAATGCCCTTAAGATGAATTGATAATCTGTCTTGTTGTGGGTTCCTCCCAAATAAAATACAATCTTGGGCAGGGGTGTCAAACTCATTTTGGTTAAGGAGCCACATTCAACCCGTCTGATTTGAAGTGGGTCGGACCAGTAACATAAAAGCAAAATAACCTTTGGTCAACTTGTCAAATGCTGAGCTTTGCTTTTGTTTTGTTTTTGTTTTTTTCAGTTGGAAAAAAATACCTCAACCAACCTAGTAGCCTAGTCGATTATTATTACATTGTTAATTTTGTTTATTTCTTGATCTCTTGTTATGCCGGTCTTGTGTTTCCTTTGCTTCCCCTAGTGGTGGAATTGTGCATTGTGGTAATTTCTTTAAAGAACTACAACTAGAATGGAGTGGGATAGACACTTGCTTGTTTTTTAACAACCTTAAATTTTTTTTCTCTTCATGGCTGGGACGGAATAAACCACCTGGTGGGCCGTATGTTTGACACCACTGCTCCTGACAAACTTCTTCTTTTTTTGCATTTTTATTGCATTTTACAACATTTTTTTTTAATCTCTCTTTAGCTTGACCCCTAATATTAGAACATAAAATTGTCTCTTCCAGCAGGATTGGATTTTTTTTAATGCAATTTTTTCTGCACAGTATAGTGAAATAAAAGTAGTAGTTAAAAAAGCTGCAAACTGGACTTAGTTTATCTTTTATCATATAAAGCTTCACTTTTTCCGTAGTAGACTTTCTCAGTCCTGCAATATAGCGATTCAAGAGCTGGTGCTGGGTTCAACTGATCTATTTATGTTAAAACATTGGTTGGGAAAGAGACAAAATTCTTCCGGACACTTAAAGATGTCTCTTAAACCCATAGTTACTTCATGTAAAGTACTTTTCTTTTTCTCAGAAACCTCCAGTAGAGAGACTCCTCTCAATGAAGGTTCACTTATAAACTGAAACGGGTTTTCACTTAACCAGACTCTGGAATATTTTGATCTAGACCGTAGATCTGCGGTTCTTTGATCTCTACATTGTTGGTCTTTGACTTTGAAGAAAAATGCAAACAGTTTGACCAAATAATGGATCTATAGTTTGGGTTTATTTAGTTTAGTTACTGAAATTTTGTCATTAATTTTTAAATGTCTGATAACTGAGGAGATTAAATATGGAGAGAAAATAGTCTCACCTGGATTTGTGTGTGCGTAATTCTTGATTTGTGACTCATACGATACATTTTTAACATCAGTACAAAAATTTCAAAATTAAAAAAACTATATTTTACACATGCACAAATTAAAATCACCACAGCTTGAAACTAACCATACGCACAAATCGCTTGTTACACATTTAAGCACAAATCTGATGTGAGACTCTTCTCACGTCGCCAAGATTCGTGTGTAAGTGATGCGTTTAACGCTGAGTCATCAGAGTATTCTTGTCAGAACTTAGATTGTAAATAACATTTGAGGAACACTTGACATTTTCCCACTGTCTTAAACTGATATGCCCGATAATTAATGTAAAAAAAGTCTAAACATGCGTTTTTTTTTAAACACTCAACACTAAATTTTCTTTATTCTCGGCTGTGCTTTCCTTGCGGCAGTTTCGCCGCGGGGCTCTTCCACGAGCAGTCAATGCAATTTCTACCTGAACACACAGAGAGCGAACAGAGTTGATCAGCTCTACATGTGTATTGTATGAGTTACAAAGTTACGTACAGATTAAGATTTACGCACACAAATCAGGGTGAGTCTATTTTCTCTCCAGACATAACGGTAAAGATTTAATCTACTTCCGGAGTGATTTATCAGTAAAATAAATTTAAAGCACACAGTTATATCTTCTGCTGCACAGTTAAGTTGCTGTTCAGAAAGTTTTTAAAGCATGACATTACATTTACAAGTATTTTAAGTACTGCAGCAGGAGGGCCTTATTTGACATATGGAGCATTTTGTAGTTTTGCTGTTGTCAAAACTACAAGAAGATAAAATTCTTGTATATAGAAAATTATAACATTGTTATAATTCAGTTATTGTTTAATTCCAAAGTTACATTCTGAATGAAACCAGATCAAATGGCTCTTTTAGCATCAGAGGTTGGAGATCTCTGATTTAAACCAAGCAAAGGGGACTAATCTCAATGATCAGATTTGACACTCTAAATGTTTTATATTTTGTTGGAGGTCATTAACAGAGTAAAATCCATATTTTTTCTTTTATAATAATACATCAAATATTAGTTATTGGACAGCAGTCAAAAGTGGACATTTTTCCTCCTCACATATCAACAGTGATGAAAATGTTGGTGTCTAAAGGAGAACTCTATCAGTGATGTTTGCTCATCACTTTGGCTTTTCCTGAAGGCCAAAGTCTGATCATCCTCTCCAATCCGTGAACCTGCTCTGATATCTTCAAGCTGATCTCCCTTGATCTTCTCAGTATCAGCAGCAGCTCAGATGAAACCTTCAATCACCACCACACAAACAGAACATGCAATCGTTGTTGACTTGTTTCTGTTTTTCAAATGTCTTAATGCATTCGTTTGTTTTGTTCTTTGAGAGTGTGCGCGCATGTCCGTCCCTCCGTCTCGGCTTCGCTTCCTTCTTAGCGACGTTGATTGTCTCTAATGCGTTGTTTGTTCTCAGTCCTCCGGCCCTTCTGTTTGTTTATGCAGGGCCGGTTTTGCCCTGCGCCACTTGCACAAATAATTATGCTCGCTAATGAAGGGCCCGCAGCCAAGGCGCTCTCTAAATGCCTTTCTGATGAGAAGCACTAGGAGACAGCAGGTGCAGGGTGGGCCTCCCAGGGACTAAGATTGAAGACCAGGAAACCAGACTCCCCCACAACCCCCTTCCCCCTGTGTCTTTAGGTTTTTATTATTAGGTGCGTTTTTTTTTTGCATCATAGCATCTCCCTAAGATCAAGAACGGAGGGCTGCAGCCATGTCAAACTCTCCTATTATCAAATTTAATTCACAAACATGTTCATCTGTGCTACTTTATAGTTACATGGTCTTTTATGGCAACAAAAGCGCATTAGGACGCATTCTCCAATCTACATTTGTTTGACTACAACAAATATCTGACGAAAAAGGACATTTCTTTAAACAAGTTTGGAGAAGTGCTGCACACAGCAGTCACTCCTCTGTGTTTTGCACTTTATGTTTTTTTTTCCTCATCATCTCAACTGACGAAAAAATAGTGCTTTCCTTTTTCCCCCATTTTCCTTCTCCCCCTGTGGCTTTCTTGGGCTTTGAGGGCAAACAAATAACAAAGCAAAACATTTATAGACTCGGTGCTTGCATATTGGCCCCAAATCCCTGCACTTAGAGCCGAGCGAATGAAGCATGCGGAGAAGGCCCGTGTGCGATGGAAAGACAGTCAGAAAGACATTCATGTTTGCAAACTTTCCCACCGCCCTCCCCTTTGCTTCTTCCACTCCAAAAAACTTCATAAGCAGTAATAGTCACACGTATTTGTGTGTGTGTGTGTGTCTCTAAACAGGAGCTGATGGCTGTTTGAGTGTGAACACAGACGTGTGTGTGTGTATGCAAGTTCAGCAGTGCGTTTGCGGCAAATGGTATAGGCTGCACATGTGTGCGAGCATTTTGCATGCGTGTGTTTGAGCAGGGTGGTGTCAGCTCGCGCCTTGCCACCCCATTTACTGTAGCTGTACCGCTGTGATCACAGACAGATGTATAAATCAAACCTCGCTTGATGGATTCATCAGGGTGGCGAAACGATCGCCTGAGAAGAACTTGCAAGTCTCTTAGCATTCTGTGTTCTGACAGAAAGGGTATGCAAAGAGCCTAAATGGATGAACGCTTGATTAATTTTTTTTTGCTGGAGATGTTGGCGACAGCAGGAAATGTGTTTTTGCTTTGACTGTGTTTGCACGGGAATTTACGCACGCGGGGCGTGAGTTATGAGGCCCGAGTTTTGTACCTAAGGCTATTGTGCATAATGACAGCAGGTTGGGAGAACTGCGAGCAGCCGCTAAAGACTTGCTACCTGTGGAGCAAAGACAACCAGTCAGAGAGGGAGGTGGAAAGTGTGTGGATGATGTTTTGCAGGAAGGCCCAGTGTGGGAGAAAGATGAAGCTGTAAAATGTGTGAAAGCAAAATATGAATAAGCAATGTGTGACGGAAAAAAATAAAACAGGTAGGCAGGTAACAGAGAGAAAAAAGCTGGAAGAATTGATTGCAAAAAGTAAACTAGAAGTGAGAAAAGTTGATTTATAAAGAAAAACTTGTAATGAATCATCCATGTAATCTTAATTTAGTAATTGTGTTTGTAAAAAGTGCAATTTAAAGTATATTAAATTGCAGTTTTAAGTTGTAAGTCTTTGATGAATATATATAGAAATATACTTTCTGTCCAACATGCAAAAAAAATCTGCTAAACAAATTAGATTTTAGAGTCTAACTAATTTTCAGTTAGTTTTGCAAAATATTGATTTGCATTAAGCATCTAACTGATGTAAGAATTGCATTAAAAGGAAGTTACAATAATTTAACAACACAATTTTGTTGACTTTACAGGTTTTTAAAGTGATTTAGCCATGATTTTTATTACTGTAAATCGATTTACTTATTTTTTCATGTAATGTAATTTACAGTGCGGCTGTATTTTTAACTGATTTTTTCTTTTTTTTTTTTTTTTTTAACTTGTCCTGTCCAACAGCTGAGCCAACAGATGTGGGCTGAGAGCTTCTTGTGTTGGGCAGATTTTACTGTCACAACAGGGATTTATTGAGTATAAACCCCTGTTGTATTTAATGCTAAACTTTATTTATTACTGCTTATGTTTTATTAACTGATTTTTTCTGGCAATCCCAGCTGCTGCAATTTTTCTGTAAAAGCAAATTTATTTTTACAGTATCGTGAAAAAGATTTGTGCATCAGAAATCCCCTCAACAGGAATCTACAAGCATTCTTTAAAATTTCCTAAATGATTTCATAAGTTCAACTTGAACATCTTTAATGGTTAATTGGACAGAATTTTATATTGAAATTTAAAAATGTTCTCTGACTATAAGATATTAAAAACCAACTTCAATGAAAATTGTGTTTTCAGGTGTTTTTAACATGTTCTTGTGGCCTTTTTCTGATGATTGACAATATGTATAAGGAAAATTAAACTTATAACTTAATTTCTGAATATGTCTTTATTCAAATCATCATGACTGAGGAGCAGATGAAAAAAATGCAGTTGGAAAAAGCCTGTAGCTCAGTCGTAGAAGCTACAATTAGCTGGTCACAAGCTCCCTGTTCCGCTCTATAATCAACTACTGCCACTCTTCTTCTTTTTTTTTTTTTTTTTTTAGCTAAAAACAGCTTAATCATAGTTAAAAGATCAAGGTGGATGTTTTAAAATAGATCAAAAGATGATCGGAAACAAATTATTTGTGATTCTGAGGAAATTAAAGACTTCTAATTATAGAAGTTACAGAAATTACTTTATTTTTATTGCTAACACTCTGATCAATTGTCCAAGATCTGCAAAACAGTTTTAATGTTCAGATTATTAATAATTAGCTAACCAATATTGACTCCAATAAGTCAAAACAATCTGTTTACAGTAAGCAGGAGCATTCAAAAACTGTACAAAATAATATTCAGACTGTAAAAACTAATTTGAAACTAAGACAGATTCAGACGTTAGTTTCTCCACATCCCACTTGGCACAAAAACACCTATTAGATTTTTAAATCATGGCTATTTCAAAGCTCCCTGCTATAGATATCCATTATGCATCTGATAGACATCAATTTATAGAGATCTATTGCATATCGCAGTTTAGATCTCAATTAGAGGACTTTCCCAAAGATAACTGCGTTGCGATCTCATCATGCCTTAGGCTTGGTAAATACAACATTTGGGTTGTTTCTTCTCACCAAAAGATGTGTATTAGTAAACTAATATGCATTTACAGTAGACGACTATTAGGTATCTAAATAGACATCGTGTGTTTACTGTAAATAACTATATGTCTTTTAAGATAACTTGGGTCCGCAAAGATATTTATGGACTATAATTCTCAAGTCCATTTTGTTTGACCAGTTTTTCCAGCATGTTAAAATTTTTTGTGTCTTATTGATCGGAAATTCAATTTTGTCCATAATATTGAGCTCACAGTTTTATCTTTTTCGTCTTTTTATGCCCATTTTAGAGAAAAACTAATTGATAAACTCATCACAACTGACACACACATCAATGTACATGTAATCTTGATCAGTTTGTTCTTATTGCATAACTAAAATTTTGGTTCAATACTAAAGAAATGGACCATTGAAGAGGAATTAAAAGTTTTTTATCATGTATGGTAAGCAAAATAAATTCATCAAATTATAATATAAAATAAATTAACTGTCAGAAGAAAAAGGACATTTAAAAACATAAAATATAATCTCTGCAGAAGATTAAAAAAACAAAAATTACAAGTTCACACAACTGACTACAAAAGATTACCATGTATTTTTTTTCTACCAGCTTCTAAACCAACACTCACTCCTCTAAAACATGCTGGTCGTTTTATAAAAAGGGAATAAAGTTAAGGGCTTGAAGGAGCGCTTTTTGCCTGTGACATCTCAGCAAAGCTCAACAAATAAGCGTCTTCTGTGTGATATTCTTAGAGACACTTAGCAAGTGGATTTTAAATCTAACATGTTGATAATTTATAAGAAAAGGCAATCTGTGTATCTGAGGGTGGCAGAGGGCTAAATGGGGGGGCAGCAATATGAGTAGTAATTTACTCAGTTAAGAGCCAAATGGTAGACAGACTGTCGCGCTGCATGTTATCGCAGAGATTCACTCTGCTCGTTTTCTGACTATATTTCCATACTTGTGTTTGTGTGCGTATGCGGGTGTACACACAGTTGGGTTGTAGTTCTGGAGTGGAGCGTCATCGGAAATTTTTGTGTATAATTGGATCTAAATGTTGGAGACTTTATAGATGTTTCATGTGTGTTTACTGTTGTTTGCTCTTAAACTGAGATTATAACTGCAGGTGTACGTAACTGTAAGTCTGCTCACATGTGTGGATGTGCCCATGTGGGCAAATGTGTGTGTTTTTGTCGGCTCTTAAAAGGCTTCATTGCACTCATCAGGATATCAGTGTTGAGAAATGGCAGTGTCATTGAGGTGACAGTTGTGTGTGTGTGTGAGAGGATTGATGGGCCAGAGTTTGACAGCAGCCATATTGTGGGGAGTGAGAAGGATTGAGGGGGGAACAGGGGAGGAGCATTGTAGCCCCCTCATCCTCGCAGGTTAATATTGACACAGCCTGGGCAGATACAGAGCCTGAAGCGCTCATCAATCACTTCCAGTGGACCCACACAAATACACATACGCATGCTCACGTAGTGAGAAGGACCATAAACACACACAAACACACATGCTGTGTACAAAACCCACGTTCAAACGTCAATATACTGTTTGGAAAAGTCAGGCAGCAAAAGAAAAGAAAAAAACTCACAAGCGGCAGACAAAAAGGAGTCAAATCTAATGTGTGCTTCAAAAAAAAGTTCAACTTAAATATGCACATTTTTTGAGAACTTTGCAAAGCAAACAATTGTACAACAAATCTAGATTAATCAAGCAAATATGTTTTCAAAAGTATCACTTTGCACACTTTATGCGTAACCCTGCGTGGCAAATTATGGCTGCAATAACATTGCTGTTAATCATTCGGAGAGAAAGCAAAAAAACAAGTTCTCTTGACAAACAAAACAATTAATTAATGCAACTTTCCAGCCATCAATCACGGTGCGTGTCACAGAATTACCATAATCTGTGCATGGTGGCTGTTTTAAGAGCAAACAGTTAATTTCAAAATAATAAATCACAAAGTGTCTCTCTACCCCTCTGTGCGCTTTGACAGCTCCGTTTCTCATTGCTGCAGATGCAGACTCACTTGAAAGTACTTTTACTGACGAAGATGAAATCACATGTACAATAAACCACAAGGTTTACCAAAGTTGGAGACAACTGTGACCAAAACGATAGGAAATGTCTGCGGTGCCAAAAAGTGTGAGTGTATGACCCAAATCTATGTCTATGAATTGGCAGCCAGTCAAATATGAGATTTTTTTTAATAAAAAATCTTGTTTTTACTTTTTTTCTAGTTTATCTTTAATGTATTCCCCTCTAAAGTCCTGACGTTCTTCAGAGCAGTCGTTCTGGAGGATCGTACGTTTGCTGTGCTGGCTCCCAAACTCAGGAATAAACTGCCACCTGCTACTGGAGAGGCTACCCTCTTAGAGAGTTTTAAAGCCTATTGTGCCTTAGAATTTGCCAAGCTGATATTTTACTATGTTTTTATTGTTTTGTATCTTTTTTATGTTCAATCTTCATTTTATGTATTGTGTACAGCACTTTAGGCCTCCTTGGATGGTGGTGGAGGGGAGGGTCCAGAAATAAATAAATAAAAGAATGAAAAATGTCAACTGATTATTTCAAGAGAACCTGATAAAAAAATATTTTTCCCCCCAAAACTTCTAGGGATGGCATGGCTATGTGGACGGGCTGAAAGCATTCACCCATCAGCATGGCTATGACGGTGTCGTGGTCCTCCTGTCCATGCAGGATGCAGTGCACCATCCTCGCCAGCAGGTGGCTGTCTACTCCAACAACTCACATGTCTTCAACCAGGTAAAATCAAGTTGAAAGGCACAGATACAAGTGTCATTAACTCCAATGTAGAAATTATTTGATTTGAATCAAACCAAATTTCAAACTAAATGCATTTCCTGTTGTCAAAAACCGAGGGGATGGCATAGTGTATTTCACTTTATGACTCAATTATGATTAATTAAAATTGTGTGTAAAAATATACACGGTTGATTAGTTACATGATGTTGTTCTAACTGTAGATCTGCACTGAGCTAGAGGAGTCCTCCTCTTGGTCTCTGTCGGCTGAACCGGGAGATGGAGAAAGTCTGCAAGTCTACCACATTCCTATAAACTCGTCTGCATCTTCTGGCATTCCTTATGTGCTGGAGGAGGAAATCCAGAACCTCCTCAAGGACTTTATTAACCGGAGGAGCTCCGTATTAGCCTGCCATCCCAGCAGCAGGACCTCCTCCACGGAGGGGGTGGCAGGCAGCGTGGAGTTCTCTCAAGGGTCGTCTGGTATCAATGACATGGATGGTTCTGACACAGAGAGAGCAGAGGGCAGCAGTGAAAATGTGGCTGTTGCAAGGTACAAAAATATAAAAAATATAGAATATTTGTGGTTCATATAAAATATTAACACAATGTGGTGATATTGTATCCCTGTGAATAGGGTGATGGCAGATGGGGAAGAGGAGATGGGCGCTGTGGGAGTCAGTGCTGCAGAGCCGTTAAGCCCTGATAGCGGTATGACCACCATTCGCAGCAGTCGCTCCTCAAAGGAGAGCTCAGTGTTCCTCAGCGATGACAGTCCGGTGGCGGAGGTCTTAGCAGGAGGAGGCGCAGCTGCGGGGCCAGTAGGACTCTTTCTAAGGAGTCTGTCTCCTCTGGGGTTGTCGTCTCTCTCGCCGCCTGTGCCCCCTGAGAGAAGGAAGCACCGTTCTAGCAAAAAAAGCGGCGACACCTTTGACCTGTTCAGTTTTGACCCATTGCACAACAGTGACCCGCCAGCGAAAGAGGACACGCAAAATTCTGAGGGAGGAGTTGAAGGGGCGAGAAAAGCAGGAAGCTCCAGCTTCTCAGAACTCGATGAGCTAAGTTTGGTAGATTTCTCTGCGCCCAACTCAATAGGAGGGCTTGAAAGTGGAAATTCGTCAATCGACCACCAGGGATTACTTCTTGGGAATGAGATCACGGACACCATGGTACCCCCAACACCAGTGAACAGCCTGGCGGGCAGTCGTCCACCCAGCAGCTGTGGCCTCAGGTTCTTCCCTGAAGATGTCATAGAAAGGATCAATGGTCTGCAGTGCAAAGACAGCACGTCCTCATCGTTGTCAGAGACCTGGGATGAACTTAGCTTTGACGCACAGGGAGTCTTGTCTTCAGGCGATAACAGGCCTAAAGACTCTGGAAGTCCTCAGAATGTCATGAATGAAGTTAGCAAAGCTTCAGAAAAAGAAAACGGAGACATCTTAAAATCTGATAGTTCCCAGCAGAGGATAGGAAGGCTCGAGCCTCAGCTGAGTTTGATCATTGATACGAGTCCATCACATGAAAACTGGAATCCAGACTCTGTGCTCAGGGATCAGTGGAACACCATATCTTTACATGATCTTCAACTGACACCTCCAGACGATGATGTCACTAGAAAAAACAAACCTGCCATTATTGTAGGTAAAGGGAGTCCCCCCATAACATCAAAAAAGAAAATAATTTTAAACACTTTAACGCCAGAGACATCCAAAGAAGAGGATGAAGGTGTACAAAGCAAAAAGGGGACACAGCAGCTGGAGCTTCTGGACTTCTGGACTTATTCAGCTCAGAAAGGATTTCTCAAGTCTGACAGTGGAACCACCACCTCCTACCCAGAATCTCTAGACATGTGGAACAGGACAATCAGGGACGACAGCTTATCACCGCTCACGACCCCAGAGAATTTATCTGAAAACTCTGGTTCCTTTTCTTCATTTAATCTCACTGCTATGAAAGACACTTCTGTGGAAAGTTCACACGGATATTCCGACACAGGGATGAAGATGTGGAACACTACCATACAGGAAGACAGCTCTTCCGCAACAAGCAGTCCTGAAGGCCATGACAACGAAAAACACTTGAGTCATGTTGGATCACCGGACTCTCTTGAGGCTCGTGTTTGTAAAGACAGTGATCTGTCTCCTGTGCCTGAAGATGTTGAGTGGAGAAACCATGATTTCAACGTGAGGATTGTAATCGAAGCTGTAGATGGCGGAACACAAAGTGAGGAACTAGAAAACAAGGAAGTCTTAGAGGGTTGTGCCACTAAACCTGCTGAAGATGACTTTCCTGCTCACCAAAGCAACAACCTGTGGGATCTACCAGTCCCCACCATGGTGACGTCTACCTCCGAGTATGACAATATTGGAGCTGGAGCATGGAGCCATGCATCTTCACCTGAAAACTATGGCAGTCCGGGGGTCGATATGATCCAGCTTGAAGCTCAGTCCAGCCCATTTTTAGTTTTTACCAAACCTATACAGACAGATGAGTTGATAAATCAAGACCAGACTGCTGATTCTTCCAGACAGACAGAATCCACTGCAGATAGGGAGCAAACAGCCAAGCAGGTGTTCCTGTTTGATTGTGGTATAGACAAATGTGCAGAAAGTAAGTATGAGAGCATCAGCAAAGAGGAAATAGAGGAGAGTCTCTGGATGGAACAACCTGGAGATCGTTCCCCTTTTGTGTTGCTGGAACATCTCACTGCCACGCAGCAAATTTCAATGACAGAAGAATCTGATTTATTATCTCCTCTGTATGATAACATTTTATACAACAAAGATGAAAGCCAAGAAGGAGAAAAAAACAATGAAAACATTGAGGGAGGAATCAAAGAAACTGTATCCCCAAGCATCCATCCAGACATGGAGGTAGATGCATTCAGAAACCCAATCAGATCTGACTCGGGTGAGTTACATTCTCATGGAGATCCCCTCTCAGGTTTGGAAATGGAATACATTGTGGTGCCAGACACTAATAGAGAGGGGTCTAACAGTTGCGATCAGCAATTAAAAGGATTAAGAAAATCCTTGGAGGCCTTCGGCATGCTGTCTTATGCTGCAGCAGTACTGAAAAATCAAGGAGAAGCTGCACATCAAAAACAGCTTCAGACTTCACTGCAAAGCACTGAGGACCAAAGCAGAAGTGGGAACTCTGGTTCCTGTGCAGACACAGACCTAAATCAAGCTATCTCCACTATTCAACACCAAGCTAGTCTTGACGATACCATCGAGCATGAGCTGGTGCCTGAAACAATCGCACCATCTAAATCAAACTCCGAAGCTCTCCAACAAACAGATTCCAAACCAACAGAAGACGCAAGTCATGAAAGTGAGTCCAGCCCAGTGGCTCGAAGTGTATCTCCATCATTAAGATATCCGTCAGATCACTTCCTGAAAACCAGGGAAGAAGTGTACGTTCATTCCCAGATATCGATGGAGGATTCCGATGAGGGCGGGATGTCACCCACTGCACCGCCAAAAAGTGCCACCTCCTTGGGTGACTTTCACGCCTGGGGAGAACAACTTTTGAGACAAGGTTCATCTCAAAAAACATCTGAGCCACCATCCCTCACTAACAGTACGAACTCCCAGAACAGCTCTGCGATTGGCACTCCATTACATGAGTTGTCTCCAGAAAAAAGCCTTGGTTTACCATTCTCTGGAGATTTAATGGAAGAGGAGAACGATGAAGACGACAACGAAGAGGAAGCAAACACAGATTGCTCATGCTTTCCAAAATGGACTCCAGTCGTACAAAGAAATAAGGGAGATGTGAAAGAGTTTGGATCTTCTGACCTGCTCAGCTTTACCGAGGACCAAGCTGGAGGTTGTTCATTTCAACCAAAAGATTCACAGACACTGCAGACAGATAGAGATAGCTTTCTACTGAACAGAGACGATCATTATGACCAACAACCTGTGAAGATAGGCAATTATGAAGAATGGCCTTCTCAGCAACATGCTGGAGAATATGATGCGTCTAGAGATCCATATTCATTTGTTTTAAGGTAAGCAACACGTCACAACTTACTACAAGATGTGAGGCACTCTGTTTTAATTGAAATGTAGTATTTTTTCTGTGCTATTAAAACAATCTACAAAAGATAAGATATTTAAACTTATATATTGACTAGACATTTTCTGTAGACCCTGTCAGTGAACTGGGACTCAAGCTCTCCTGGGGAGCTTGGTGGTCTGTGTTTGCATACATGTTCCACATTTAGAATGACAGGTATAAGAAGATAATGCATAACACCGCCTCCATGTGGAGATGGGACAAGATGGACGAGCAGGAAACACACTCCACGTGTGTGTACTCATGTACTCAGCACTGAGGTCTGATCTGCAGTTCTGTGTGTTTATAAATCTGTTTACGCCTCATTAAATATGCATTACCTGGCTCATTACAGCTGGAGCCCCTTCACGGTTAATGGAAAGAGCTCCCCTAGCTTTCATACTTAGTGTTTGTGTATGTGTATTTGTAATATCAACTATAAAAGATATTTGTTTGTGGAGTCTTAACACTAAATTAGCAAAGACTAAAAAAAGTTTTGGCCCTGTGATTGCTGTCATACTGAGCCTTTGCTCAAGGAGACATAGAATGGACTCTAATTCAGATTACAGCACCAAATGCACTGCAAAAAGAGGAGCCTAAAAATAGGAAAAGAGCACTAAGTTAAAAAAAAAATCACTAGAAAGTAATGAAATGATCTATTCATGAAGCAAATAATTTCTACTTAACAAAATATCAAAATCCAGAATTCAAAAAGGTAAAAAAAAAAATGCTAACTGTTAGATAGATTTACTTAAAATGTATTGTTTTAAAGTCCAATAATCCATTTTTTGCCAGTTCTAAGAAAATAATTTGTATTTTCAAAGTTTTTATGTTCTTAATTGTAGCTGATTTTGATTAAAGTGATAAAAAAAATTAATGTAATAAGTAAAAATTACTCATTTTAAACAAAATATGAACAAAATGTGAATGTGATCTTGGGAAAAATTTGGCCCATCTCAATAAATCTGCATAAAATCTCAAATGAAATATGAAAAATAATGTCATAATGATATTGAAAACCAGTCTAACTTATCAACATTTATTGAACTTTGAAAGAACATCCTGTACAATTTAAGTTTTTCTACTGTCAAGAGGACGGAGCAAAAAGATTGGGACTCATTTTAATAACTATTATTTAATCATTTTTTAAATTTTGGCTCTTAATGAAAAAAAAATAAAGCTTGGAAAAGATTAGAGCAAAGAGAATTTAAAGCAACTTAAAACCTGATAAAATATGCTGAATGTCTAAAAAAAAATGAATAAGTTACATTGTTGGGAGCAGTACTTTAAAATTTAAGGTATATGTTTTTAGGTCACATATATTATGTACATTCAAACTTTTCTGATGATGATGTGCTTTATGGAATTAAACAATATATTTTTATGAACTCCAGGCCCTACATACTGTGTGTTGTAAGCAGTACTATAAATTCCTATTTTTAACCACAAAAATCTCAACAAAACGTGATTTTGTTGATTTCTTTTTATCTATTTCCTTCATACAAGTTCTCAGTTGTGGACGCTTGTTTTCCCTGTTTATTTTTTTACGTTTCCATGACTAAAGCAGAAAAGCACAAGCAAAAAGGAGTGATTAAGCACAAAACAAAAGAAGAATCCTTCCTTTAGATGTCACCTTAAATGATGCCACAGCAGCTCCACTTTATCACAGCATACCTATGGTCTTTGTTGCTGCAAACTATTTCACACCAATCCACTCATCTATGGCACAGGTGTAAGACAGAGCTGTAATAATAAAGACACTGCTGCAGCCTCCCCTCCAGGAAGTTGAGATTAGAATATAAGAAACAAGAACATCAATTTACTTTTCTTCAAAAAGTTTGATTTTTTTCTCAGGCACTACTGTGTTTTTGGTACATTAGTGCCATCTGTGGGCAGAAAGGAAGATGGCAGGATGCGTCCCTGATGGCATCAAGGTTTCTACGCCAGCAGGGGTCTACCATCCTGAATGCTAAAAGAGCCATTCAAGCCACTGTCTTACTGATTAAAACCCAGGCAGAGACCTAAAGATTCACCTCACCGTTTATAGAAAAACACATGATTTATGCATATGTAGCCATTCATAGCCATTTATATAATTTTGTTCTTAAATATTTGGAAAACTTGAATTATAGTGATAAAAATACAAGGAATAAGTATATATTTTTCTAAATATGACATTTTTTTTGCTTTTGGCAACAGCAAAACTAGTTCATTTCAAAATAAAATGCACCATTTGTCAAATGAGGCACAGATCTACTGTAGATGATTTATAGATTACATATAACAGAAATAAAAGTGCAAGAAACTCAAGTCAAATATGACATTTTGCCCTTATTATGATTTTATATCCTTTGAAAAACATGTAGCATTGGTGTAGAATTAAAAAAAAATCTATGCATGTTAAAACAATCATTTCATTTAGGAACTTTGCCTCTGGATAGCAACGAGACACTATTGTGCAGCATAAGATAAGAACATGGGCTTTATATGCATCATCTATCTGACATGTTATTAATCTAATTTAAATGACAAGTTAAAAAGCCACCATGCACAGATAAAATGTGGCTCCTGACGTCCATTCAGAAGAAAGCAAAGGACACTTTGAAAAAAAAAAAACAATTCTTTAGGGTTAAGTAGTTGTAGATATACTTTTTTAATGTCACTTTCACATGGAGCCCAGATATTTAAATTACCAATTTAAAAAATATACTTGTACTTTTTGTCTTTAACATGGAAAAACACTTGAAAGAAGAGAAACTAGATTTTGAATTTTCAGATTTAGTAGAAACAAAACAGATAAACAAAAACGGTCAACAATGAAAAATGTCGGTGAAACAAATTGATAAAACTAACTTATTCATTTATTTGATCAAATGCAGTTTTCAAAGATATTTCACAGTAATATCGATATTATGAATAAAAACTGATTTGCATGATTTAGTATGACTGCTCTTCTCTTCTTATGATCTTTTAATCCTGTAACAGAAATCACCAGGATATGACCTCGGCACCGCCACCCCAGCCAACCAATGACAATGCTCCATACCAGTGGGCAGGGGGTCAGGACACATCTCAAGTCCAAAGCAAGTATGGCTACAACTACCATCACATCGATCAAAGAACTGAAAACCCATACGCCTACGCTTACTCATCCTGTGGAGATCCCAAACCTGACAGCCAGCAGGAAACCAGTCACGTCTACGCTGAGTTTACAACTGATCCCCCAGCTGTACAGTACACATCCGAGCGTCCCGAGAACTATTTTGAAACGGGAGCTAATCCCCAGTGCAGCCCAGATGACACACGCTTCAAGTATCAGACCAAAGCTGAACATCAGCATGAGTCAGGCCGTTCTCATGCTCACAATGAGATGGAGGATCATGCTCAGTACGTGTCAAAAGGATACGTTGACGTTTTGTCGAGGTGAGCCGTCTCTCATTCCAACTTTTCATGTTGGGTGAGTTTTAACTTCGAATGTTCTCTGATTTATTTAGTGTGTGCCATTGTCCTCAAAGCATTCCTTACTGGAAACCTTCCCTAAATAGTTCAGATGGGATTAGCCCTTCTATTCTTTATAGATAAAGGTGTAAAGTGAGGCAACACTTTGACCCTGTGATTTTGCAAGTTCTAGCTCTTAGAAATCATGGAGGAGTCCCAGGTGTATGTCCACTGTAAGAGACATCACCTTTAAAAAAAAAAATTAATTAATTAATTAAAAAAAAAATCACATTTTATCCCCCAATAGTATGATACTGCCACCCCCATGCTTCACAGATGGTGTTCTTGGGATGGTGCTCATCATCCCTTTTCCTCCAAACACGGCGAATGGCATTAAGACCAAAACTTCTGTTTTAGTCTCATCTGACAACGTGGCTTTCTCCCATGACTCCTGTGGTTCCTCCAAATGGTCATTGGCTAACTTTAAGCTGGTCTAGACATGTGCTAGTTTAGGCAGGGGAACTTTCGGAGCCATGCATGGTTTCAATCCATGACGTCTTAGTGTATAACCAACAGTGACCTTAGAAACAGTGGTCCCAGCTCTTTTCAGGTCATTGACCAGCTCCTCCCATATAGGTCTGTGCTGATTCCTCACCTTTCTTAGACCCCAGGAAGTGAGATCTTATATGGTCCCAGTTGATAGAGAATGGAGATTGTCAGTCATGTTTAGCTTCTTCCATTTTCTAATAATTCCTCCAACAGTGGATCTTTTTTCACCAAGAAGCTTGGCAATTGCCCCGTAACCCATATGAGTCTTGAGGAGGTTTACAATTTTGTCTTTGGTGTCCTTGGACAGCTCTTTTATGATGCTAGAAAGACAGAAACAGTACAGCTCATGTGTGTGGCAGAGGGAGGCACAGCCTCACTTGCCTCCCCTGAATGCACATCACTGATCCAGGGTGTACCCTCCATTTTCTCAACAGCAGCTGGGATAGTGACATGGAAATTTTCACTTCATTAGAACATCCTGTTCATATTACGTTCCTATCTTAAGTTCCTGATTAACGTTGTTTGTATGACTCTATAAAATGCGAACGTCCTTCATCACAGGCAGAACTCTGCAGGCTTCTCCATGCTTACTCTGTTTAATAAATATTCTTGAAACCGTTTGACAAACATTTCTTTATTCCATCAGATCCAACAATTTTTCTACTACAATAGGCTCCAGCAACTCCATTACCCTAAAGGAGACTGATCAAGCTTGGGGGATGGATGGATGGAATTTTTTTAAGTAACATCAGATTTTTTTTAGGCTTTTTTCTCTTTTTTTTTTTTTAAACCAAAAATGCTTTTATGTTAGTTTTTTTTTAATGTAGGAATGAAGTTTACTCACAAAAATTCCACTTTAGCTCAGTTTATCATCCAAATGTTTACACTCTCTCCCGCCAGCTTAGCCTCTTACAACCCCAACCCAACATTACTGGTGAAATGAAAATGGTGAGCAATATTGAAGCTATCCAGCCATACAGATAACAGCTCAGACAAGGAAAATGAAGACTTTCATGGATCTATTTATCTGCAAGTGGATGCATCAGAATGGAGCGGAGCAGGGAGTTAGCGGCTTGCTGTAGTAGCTTCTACACCACAGCTACAAACTTTTTCCAACTGTATTTTTTCATTTCATTTCTGATTCACCACGATTTGAAAAAAGAAATATTCAGAAATTCAATTTTGAGCTTGCTTACCTTTACATATGTTCTCAATCATGAAAAAATGCTATAATAACATGCTAAAAACACCACAATTTTCATTGAAGTGGGTTTTAAACAAGTGAAATGTATTTTGAATGGAAATTTAAAATGGAAATTGATAGCAAATTGTAATTTAATGAAATTGTGGAGTTTAAATCAAATCAACTTTGTATTTGGATAGTGATAATCTGTTTTTTTTTATTTTCCCTGTCTATAAAAATATATCTGCTGAGCATAATTAGACGTAAATGCATCAGAAAAGAAAGTATTTAGTGCAGTTTGTGGAACTCTTCTTGTTAGCAGAGAAGCTTTGTGTTCATGTTGCCCCACTTTGCAATTATGATGACCCGCCCCCTTTTGGGGGACATGCGACCCTCCTCTTTGTGTGTCTGTGTGCATGTTTGCACACATGCACGCCTTTGCCCGGTAGACATTTCCCTTTATTAATTGGAAATATGAATACAAGGAACACACTGTGGTGAGGCTGGTTGGGTAAATATAAAATGAAGGAACGGTAAGTGCACAGAAAACAAAAGAAAATAATGGTTTGCATTCCGGTCTCTGTGTTTCTTTACTCTATTGTTACCCAGCCTTATGCTAATCAGAATCTTTTAAAGGGGCTTTGGTTGGGGAGGGGGGCATCAACACTGCTTTGTATTGTGTAGTCAGCCCACACGTGCAGGCTGGGAATGAAGCAGCGAGTCAGTTTCTCTCCATCGTCTTTGTTAATTCTGTAAATCTTCTGTATCCAGAGTCAATGAACAGATTTCAACTCTTCTCGATTTAGTGTCATGTCTTGTCGTGTCTTTTACTTTAGATGATTGTCTTTAGCTTGTTTGCCCCAATACTAATTGTAGCTGTGCCTCTGGTGGTGCTGGTTGTAGCAATGATAATTTATGTTGTGGCTCATTATTGTATTTCTGTGCCTCTGAGCAGACACTCTCAGCAAGAAGTAGATGCAACCGAGATGATGTTGATGAAGACGGCCTCCTGTGAGGAGCTGGATAACAGAGAAGGTAACTAACCAAAATAAATGACTCTTCTCAACTTTTCAAATCTGAGATCTTTTGTGCAACTGTTAAAGAAATGTTAGCTTTATGCTTTAGGGTTAAACATTAATTTGTTCGTTCATATTTCAAGGAAGTCAAAACGATCAAAATCTTTTAGAGCTTTAGAGAAATATGGACTTATTTTTTCTTGTTGTTGATTGATTTTCAAATCTTTTGAACAGCTCTGAACATCTCTTATTTTATGAGTTTAAATATAAAACAGTACCGCGTTATGAAACAGATCCTCCGTCATCCGTGGACACATCTGGAGGGTCTAACCAGCGGAGGAAGTTGGCTGCTCCTCCTATGGATGTGTCGTTGGACCACAGTGAGGGGTCTCTGCTCTCGGAAAATGCTCTGGACACCGAGGACGAGGCGCTGGACACGGGGGACGACCTGGATGTGAACATCGATGATATGGACACGCCTGATGAAGGCGACTCGCTGGAGTTCAGTGTGAACGGTATCCATCTACAGCTCCAGTGCAAACACATTAGCTTCTGAAAATACACAAATCGAGACATGTGTTGTCAGATTGTTCCCAGTGGTCTTTTAACTATGCTGTTTTTTGGGTAAAATCTAAACACTTGTGGCGTTTTCTTGGACAGAGCTCATCAGAAATTCACTTTTAAGTCGTGGTCGGGACCATTGGCACAGAGAGCCACTCTCTCCTGCTAGCTTACAGCTCCACACATCCTCCACCATGAGAAAAAGACCAAATTAAAAACACAATTTTCATTGGAGTGGGTCTTTAAATCAAAAAGTTTGACACTGCTGTTAATTATGCTGCATCAGCCTTTCATTATTTTTTCACGGACATATTGCATTTCCGATCAATGAAATTACACGTTTTTCATTTGTTCTCATTTCCCCAAACTGCTCTCGTGAACAGCAGACTCCGCTGAGGAGTCCCATGCGGCTGCAGGAGCAGCTCCCTCTGCTTCCCGCCATGGAGCAGCAGAGGAGAGCAGAGGCAGCCGGCTGTGGAGGAGCGTCCTGATCGGAGAGCAGGAGCATCGCATCGACATGAAGTGCATCGAACCGTACAAAAGAGTTATTTCTCACGGAGGTAACAAAACAAAGAAAAGTACACTCCATCCTTTTTGGGTTGGCAAAAACACAGCTAAGATTTTACCGAGTGATTGAACCATGTTCAGAGAGAACTTGAAGTAGTTTGTTTTGCATCAGTTTGTGGAGTTTCTGCCTCAATTTCTTGAGTGAGTGACAAAGATCTGAAGGCTTTACATCATCCACAGCTGTTGATTCTAGTTCAGTTTCTTGGTGAGAAGTTCATGCTTCACAGGTTGGTGGTGTGATGGTAATTCCATACTTACCCACAGCAAAAAATAAACTTAGTCTTTGCTAAAAGTGAAGCAATATATTTATATTTACTGCCTATATTTTATAAACTTTGAATGTTCTAATTTAGTCAGAAGAAGTATTCAGTTAGTAGTAAACTTTCTATACTTTTACTAAAGTATACATAACAAAATAACCTTCAAATGAACTGTGTTTTGCTGAGGGTAGTTTTAACCAATGACTGCTTAAAAGGTCTTTTATGAGAATTTTAACCCTGAGGCAGAACCTGTGTTTTCCCAAAACCTATTTCTGGCTTCGGAAAACAGAAATGCGTAGGTTTGGAAAGCAGCGTTTTTTTCCATATCATAGGCCCTCATTTGAACTGAATTTGGATATGGTGAAAATGAGAAAAGTCCCCCTTTTTTTTGTTTACAAAGTTTCAAAGAGGAAGAAGTCACCTTTATGAATGATACTTCTGTGTGTGTAGCTGGTGAAATAGTATTAATTACATGAATACATTTAACTTAAAAAAAATCCCAAGCCTAATCCATTTTTTGCCAAGGATAGTTTGAAAAGAGACTTAAACGGAAATTCCTCTTTTCAATTGTTTTTTATGTCTTTAGGTTGTTATTTTTTTCTACATCATCCTAGTTGAAAAAGGAAACATTTTGATCTTTAATTTCTATTTAAAAGGTTGAATGACAAAGATCAGTTAAAATAATCACTGAGGATTAGCTGCTGTAGTTCTTGGCTTTTTATTTGTTAATTTGTTAGAATTGATCAGAAATACGTTTTTTGTTGTTATTATTTTTTTTTTTTTTACTAAAACACAGAAAAGCTCATTCGAATGCGAATGTTCTAAAAAATAATTTTTTTCCCTTCAGGAAACAAAGAGGCCTAATGTTGTGCAGGGTCAGGTTTCTGTGACTCAGCAGTCATTTGAAGATGAATTTGGATATGATAAATTTGGGAGAAATCCCCCCCTTATATTTGAAGAGGAAGTAAACACCTTTAAAATGTCTGTGTATTGAATTTTTTGCATGAATAAATATGATTCAAATCCAAATAATTGTTTTTTTAAAGAATATTTCATTTATTTCAACCAAGACTGAAATTCCTGTTTTTGTCTTTTATTTTTCAGGTTACTATTCTGAACAGAATGCCATCATAGTGTTCGCTGCATGTTTTCTGCCTGACAGCGACTGTGACAACTATAGCTACGTAATGGAAAACCTTTTTCTGTGAGTAAAGCTTTTCCACAAAAGCCCCTGTTTACTTAAACCCTCATCAGTTAGAAAAATGTAGCCACGGCCAAAAATCTTGCTTGTTGAGTAGTCGTATTCTTATGCAATACTCGTCTTTGTCACCTTTTTTTGTTCCAGGTATGTAATTAGTACGTTAGAACTGATGGTAGCAGAAGATTACATGATTGTGTACCTGAATGGTGCCACTCCTCACAGAAGGATGCCAGGGTTCACATGGATGAAAAGGTGCTACCAAATGATAGACAGAAGGTAACCTTTACTAATCTATATTATTCTAAGAGGTGTAAATCTCTGCTACTGTTGACAAAAGTTTGACTAAATCAAATTACAAAATGTTAGATTAGAGCAAAATAAACATTAATTGTATGATAGAAAGGTCTAGATATTAAAAGATCAGTGTTAAGCCTGCTATTATATTACCTCCAAGCAATACCCAAGGGCTTTTAGAGACACTGTCTGGGCATAACACTACAAAAGGTGCTCACGGGTCTCATGTTTTAACTCTTATTGTTAAAGCACAGGGGATCTCGGGATCTGTGTTAAGCATTCCTGACAAATAAAAAACAAAACACGCAAAAAAATGACCTGAAACACTTCCAGTGGGTTTAAAATCTACATTGTGGGATTTATGCACATGTGCAAGTAAAGGTGTTATAGGGGTTCTTGAGCTGGATTTAGATCTGCAGCTGATCCCCTCTTTGTCAATCCGACCGAGCACAATGAGGCAGAAAAAAGGCCAACCTCCCTTGAATGAAAGGGGTTTCAAGATTTGGGATGTTTTCAGGTTTCAGGTTGACATCAAAGGATGCAGACTTTTACTTGTGTGTCAATGTAATTTGTTTTAGAACACACTTTTAAATTTTCTTTAAAACATATTTTTTAATCAGTTTATCCTTTTGTTTCAGACATTTACCCAAACTCAGCACAATGTCACTGTTTCTCAAATCCCATCGGAGGACTGTTTCAATAGGAAGAAGCATCCATGAACTTAAGTTGGACTTTTACCAAAAAAGAAAAAAAAAGTCATGCATGGGCTGGTTTCTAACACTTTTTTGGTGTTTTATGTCTAAATAAAGCATTTTAATTTATTAAAATAAATTTGTAATCATCTTTTATGGAGGGGGAAACTTAAACATTTAATAAATGACCTGAACTATGCCAAGCCCCAAAACGGTGACAGTGCAGATAACCTGACGGTGATGAATAAAAAAACAGACATACACTGAGATTGATTAACTAAATGAAGACAGCTGTGGATGATTAACCTGAACTAGTGAGACTGACGGGGAAGAAACCGAACATGACAAAAGCATCACAAAACACAGAATCCTCACACATGGACAGTTTGGTTCATTAAAGAACTTCGTTCAATTTACAGATAAGATTCAAAGTTAGTGTAATGATAAAGATTACCCATTTTTTTCATATAAGTAATTAAAAAAATGCTAAAAATGTGAAGGGATTCCTCTTAGTGACAACAAATTATACATTTAGAGGAAGTAATGATTACTAAAAATGCAAAAAAAGAATGTTTCATTGAATGTGCATACGATTTTGCATACCAGCATGTTAGTCAGTACAAATTATTAAAAGGCAAGAAGCAACATGATAATGAAGGGATCTTCTTTATGACCTTAAAACTCTGCATGATTTTGCTAAAGATATTCCTCTTTTGAAGATAGATTATAAAAAAGTTGAATTCAATAAAATAAGAACTCTCTTTCTTTTCTCATTTTATCCCACAGACTCAAGAAGAACTTGAAAATGTTCATCATTGTTCACCCTTCCTGGTTCATTCGGACATTGTTGGGAATCACCAGGCCCTTTATAAGGTGTGGTAGTTGTAACTCACATCAGAATGTGAACTCACTGACACAGAAAAAATTTCCCTTCCTGCATAACACAGAGCCTTTGTAACGTAAAAAGAAAAACTTACAGTTTTATTTACATTGCAAATTCATGTTTAGAAAAACACAACTGTGGAGATGGGAATAAATTTTTAAAGTAGAAAAATTGAAGTACATACATTTTAAAACATATTTTAAATTTATTGCCTAAATTGACATTTATAAACCTTTTATAAATATTTTTTACAGTTCCAAATTCAGCAGTAAGATCAAGTATGTGGGAACTCTGAGGGAGCTTGGAGAACTGATACCGATTGAGTATATCCACATTCCACCCAGTGTCCTGAAGTGAGTATTGAGTCAGTAACAGCTTTGGTTGGTTTATTTTTTTAATGAATTCCAAATATTTTTTACACTCTCATTTTTGTTTCATGCAACTGCGAAGAATATGAGCTGTTCAGACTGGAAAAGTCCTCCTAGTTTGGTCTGAATCGCGTCCTGAAGCTTGCATTTGGTCTGCACTCAGACAGACTTTCAACAAGACATTTGTTTTAACAAAATCATGTGACTAAAGATCTATTCAGTCAACCCAGTCTGGTTGGAATCGAACTGAGACCACCTCAAAATGGGTCAGAGAGCGGTTCCTGGTCCCAGACCAGAGTTCGCTTGGATACATTCAAACTGAGAATTTGTTCTGGATTATCAGGGAAAACAAACTCTGGTTCACTTTAACCGAACCAAATGTATCCAGTCTGAATACACTCTTAAATAAATACAAGCATTTTTTTTTTAGTTTGTTTTCTAAATGTATTGGATTTTTTGTGTGTAGTGGAGCTTAAAAAAGAAAAAATAACTGCTAAAAACTGCAACAATGCACAAAGGTAATGCAAAAATAGACAAGTTTCAGCAAGTTTTATTAAATTAAAAAATGTGGGCACCTTTTACACCTCACAGTCATTTCCTCCCACTGTTAAAATAAATTGTAAAATTCACAGTATATTAAGAGCAGCCCACTTTATTAGGTACACCTTACGAGTGCCAGTTCGGTCCATAGTGACATGATAGCATCTCATTAGCTGCAGATTTGTCGACTGCACACCCATGATGCCAATCTTTCGTTCCACATCTATTGGGTTGAGATCTGGTGACTTTGGAGTCCATTTACGTTCAGTGAATCCAATGTCATGTTCCTGACACATTGTCAGGATATTTTCTCTTTTTCTGACCATTCTTTGTAAACCCTAGAGATGGTTGTGAAAATCCAAGTAGTTTCTGAAATACTCACAACCATTCAAAGTCACTTAAATCACCTTTCTTCTCCATTCTGATGATTTTATTGAACTACAGCAGATCATCTTGACCACGTTGACATGTCTAAATGTGATTGACTGATTAGAATGTAATACGAGTTGGACAGGAGTGCCTAATAAAGTGGCCGGTGAGTGAATAATGCAACCAAAAATGGTACATTCCAGTGCGTTCATGTGCTTTTCAGGTCTGGGTAGATGCATCAGGAAATGCATCTGTAATAAAAGCAAAGGAAAATGCATAAACCACAAACCAAAACAACTTTTTTCCACATCAGTTATTGTGTAGTGTAACAACAACAGCCAATGATGCTGTTGGACTATCAAAGAATGAGAGGAGGAAGTCAAGTTCGTTGGAAAGGCAAGAGTTTAAAACTTAGATTAGGAATTTTGAAACTTTGATTTGGAAAACTAGGAAGTTTACCAATATATCCTGTTAATTCAAGTAGGAAAGGGAGCATGGCTTATAGATTGGGAGTAGGTCCAAGCTTTTTTATCATGTTGTGGATGGAGAGAGGAATAGACTTGGAGTGAACCTGAAGGAGGAGTTTGCTAAAATGTTTTTGAGGTATAGAGTTTCAGATAAGCTCATTAGTTTGAAACTGGAAGCTGACAGTGGGATGTTGAATGTTGTGCCCTCTAGGAAAAAAGTGAGCAAGAGTCAAGTCACAGTTTTAAATAAAAATATTATTCTTAATCTATCCTGTCTGGATAAATAAAGGTTCAATAAAATTAAAAAAATAAATAAAATAAAACGAGAAATTCCTAAAAGAAATGTGGATATTAGGTTTCCCTAGAAAGAAAAATGCAGTAATAGAAGTAGACTAACAGAAGTGGGTGAAGGAAACTGAGGTAACGAGGAATGCAGAAGAACAGGTTGTGGTGGATTTTGCTAAAAGAACAAACATTTTTCCAGAAAAGGGAAGCGTAGAGTGACATTAGAATGGAAGGAGGAGCCAATGTGCAGATGTTGCAATCTGAAAGAGTTAAGCAAATGCAAAGTGGTGGTGAGAGAGAGTTGAGCCAGACAGCATTGAGAATGACTGGTGATGAGGAAGATGGAGAGGAGCACTATGTGGCTTTAAAATCCCACCCCACTCATGTTTTGATCTGCTGAAAAAGTGTTCCCAGAGGTCTTTTAATTATGATTGTCATTTTTAGCCTAAATCAAAAAAACTGTGTTTAGGATATAGTTTCTGTAGAGCGACAGTTCATTATTTTATTTTTTTATTAACCTTTATTTAACCAGGAAGTCCCATTGAGATTAAGGAATCTCTTTTACAAGGGAGTCCTGGCCAAGAGGCGAAAAGAAAAAAAAAAAAAACAGTCAATTTCAGTTAAAAATAAAAACATTTCATTTAAAACAGTGGTAGAGAAATGAATCTTTCTCTTGTGCTCTCAACTTGGATTTAAAATCATTTAACGGTAGAAGTTCTGTAATTAGAAATTCACCTCTGAGTTGTGAACGTAAGCCTGCCTCCACTTCCCATCATTCAATTGTTCATTCAATCCAAGCTTACAGGCTCTCACACCCCAACCTCACATTACTGGTGCAGGAAAAATTGAACTATCTAGCTAATCAGTTTTGAGCCAGATTCCAGCTCAGACGAGGAAACTAAAGACACATGGAGCAGAGAGCTTTCGGCCTGCCAAATGCCAAATTTATGTAACAACTACTAGCTTTTCCAAACTGCATTTTTTTCTTTTTGGCTGGTTTTGAGTCACGATTTGAACAAATACTCAAGGATGCAATTTAAGCCTAATTTTCTCCATGTATATTCACAATTCTATGAGAACATTTTTAAAAACACGATTTTTAAAAATGGCTAAAAAAAAGTTTGGGAAGGTCAGAGGTTGACTGAGCTGCTACAGCTAAAGTAATGAGAGATTAGGATGAAGATAATTATCCAGAATAAGGAACACACATGATGGTGGATACAGAAGGTTCAGGACTGTGTTAAGAGGAAAAGGCTGACTAAAAAAATGTGACTCTGAGAAGACAGACAGAATTACAGAGAAATGCAGAGGTGGTGACAAAAGCCAAACAAAGAGCGTATGAGGACTTGTGTGGCAGGTTGTACTAAAAAGCAAAACAGGTGGATCGGTACAGGTTTAGTAAAGCAGGGATGGAAAGGACAGGGAGCTGGTTAGGAGGAGCATAGATCGGTATGGAAATGTACTGACAGGCTCCACAAATGTGGCGGAAAGATGAAGGAGAACTTTGAAGAGCTGATAAACAAGAAGACAGATGATAACTAATATATTTCAAAACTCTCTGTGCATAGTTTAGGGTAAATAAAGGCTAAAAAGAGAAACTCAATCACGCAGAGTTTTTAAAGTGATAAGATCCTGTCTTTAATGTGAAATATTTGTCTGTTTCACGGTTAACATCATGATTTTTATAGTTCGGTCTTCACTGCACTGTACACAAAAATGAAAGTGGAGCCCCTAAAATATTTGATGCTTAAACAAAAATGTTTCAACAACAGCATCACTTGTTTTTCATTTTAGCTTGTTACATTTCAGCTGGTTGAAGCCAATGTTAATGTATTTATTTGTAGTTGAAAAAAAGAACTTTTCACACTGGAGAAGGAACTAAAGATATATTGTGCAACCAGATGGGTAGGATACAATGGCTTTGCATAAAGCCAGCTTAGCAAGTCAGGTTCAACTCTGTTTCCGCAGGAACTAAAATCTACACTTTTATTGCATGGGCCTTTTCAATAGGATAAATGCACGTCTTGACCTTTTTTTTTTTTTTTACTACTATTAAACAAATTATTTAACTGATGTGCGCACAACTTTTTTTGGTTGACAGCTTATTTTGAACTACAATTATTTGGGAATACTGCTCTTTTTGAAGCAAACAACATGTTTAAAATTGTACTTCACATTTTTACACTTTCTCTTTAGAACTAATATTACTAGATACTTTGACCAGGTAAAGTCACATATTTTTTCTCTTTTGTATTTTGTATAATGCACATGCACACATTCTAATTTTTTGTTATGAATTGGCACTACTGGCTTATCTTTGAACATCCTGGCTGGTCTAAACACCCTAGAAAAAGGTTTAAAATATTTATATTCCTCAATGGAAATTAATGTAAACTCCTACTGATTTCTTTGTCAAATTTTAATAAAGTTCCGTTGGATATTGTTTGATTACATATTTTAATGTACATGACTGAAGTATTTTTTTGTAAAATGTAGCCATGAGTCCAAGCCTGGGTCTGATTGTGTCTAGATATATACTAAGGGTTGCGTCAGGAAAGCCATCTAATGTAAAATCTTTACCATCCAAATTATGACAATCATTCCTATGAAGAAGCTGATTTGCTGAAGGGAAAAGCCAAAAAAAAAAGAAAAATAATTTTTTTGTTATAAGTGATACTAAAACAATTATTGAGAACACAGAAGGAAAAGAGGATGACCTGGAAAAAGCCTGTTGCACCATAAGTTTGGTATTTTTAACTTGTATTTTAAGATGCTACCAACATTCTCTCTTCAATTAAACATTTGTCAGCTTGTAAAAAATAAATATTTTCAAACTTTTTTGTCATTTTGATTTTATAGCCAAAACTAAAGCAAACTCCTTAAAATCTCTTCCTTCTCACTCTTTCTCAGAGTCGATAAGGGACGCTCAGCTGATTGATGGGACTGCTGCCCACTTCCTCCCTGCATTATGCTGCATTCTTTACCACAGCATGTCTTGAACATGAAAGCCGGCCTGCAGCATGATCTGTATGGCACAGAACATAAAAAATATGGGTCCAAACTGAAAAATGCTGTGTTTCAAACATCAGGTATTCACGTGTACTTCGAGGAGAGTTGTATGGCTGCTCATCACAATACAGTAATCCTGTATTGGCACTGCAGAGACTGTCACTGTGCTGGAGGAGAAATGCTTTGTGTATTTTTACACCAAACATCACTTGACTGTGTTTGCCATATCCCTTTCTTATATAAAACAACTTTTTTTTTTTAACTTAGGTGAGTTTCCTCATGTACTAACAATAAAACTATGATAGTAAAAACTAAAACTTGTAAAGCAGCAACATTTTCAACCAGACGTTTTATTACATTCCATCTTTCTTTCTCCCTGGAAAATAAAATTGTTGAACTGTTAGATTATGACTAGAATGTTAAATGTTTCTCTATTTAGGGTAGAGTATAATCTTATGTATTCAAGGTCTACAAAACTATACTTGAGTCATAATTTTGTAATGTTCTCTGTTGAGGGGGTTTGCACTTGAGTGAAAAAGCTGGTACATTTATAGTAGCAAAATAAATCCTCTCAAGCCTTTGATTTGGTCGCAGTAAGTTATCTAACTGATTTGAATAGAAAACTATTTCAAATTTCTGATATTTTCAGTAGTTTTTATTGCCTGCAGTGGACAAAAATACTTCATTTTGTTGTCCAGTCCTGAGTTTAATCTTTCAAAGAATATATCTTACTTTTAAAACTGCAGGACTAGTTCGGAGCTGCAGCAACTATTCGACATAGTCTTAAAAAAACTGTGTGATTAGGGGGACAGTTGTGTGTAAAAGTGCCTGCTGTCTGTTTTCTTTGTATGTCTTTATTTGTTGTAAACCAGTTTACTTCATTAAAAATGGTTTCCTCTGTTATTTGTCTTTGTTTGATTTTTAATTGCAGTGAATTCATTATTTGGCCTTGCTGGAATGCTGCTTTACGTAGAATTGTTTCAGTTTTTATTTCTCGCTTTTTTTAATTTTTGAAATGATTTTAAGCTGGTCTGTAAATTAATGTGGTTGTTTATTTTCTCTGGAGACTCTCAATGTGTAAAGGCACCAACAATGTTGGCATTCTCTTTTGTTGAAAATATCTGCAGAACACATAAAAGTAACGTAAAGCAGTTTGGTCGCAACATAAAGTTCAACTTCCAGGGAAGGCACATCAAAGCTTATTATGAGAGAAGCTTAAAGGGGCCATACCATGAAAAAAAAAAAAAAAATCAACATTTTAAGTGTATTATACTGTTCATTCCTCTCCATAAAGAACCCCAAACCGGTATTTTGATCCGTTCACCCATTTCTGAGTAATCCTCTAAACACCTGCGCTCTCAACAGCAGCCCCTCCCATACCCATGAAAACAAGCGGGTTCTCACGTGCTGATGTCACAGAGTGAGGACCGCCCCCTTCAGGAAGAGTCTGCGCTGCCAGCTCCGCCCCCAGTCCAACATAAACCCAAAGCCACAAAACAATGGCTCGTAAGACAATGTCTTTCAAATCCCCATAATTTTTTTTTTTTTATGCTGCAAGAGATTTAGGAGTTTGTTCAAAAGAGCCTGCTCATCAGAAATAGTTTATCTTCGGACCAGCCAGAAACTTCTTGCCACAATGACTGTTTTGTTAACCTTGGTCTGTATCAAAGTGGATTAAACCTCAGAGCTGGCACCATTCCTACAATCAAATCTGATACAGAGGCCAGACGTGTAAGTAAATCACTGTATTACAACTAGCTGAAATAGTGTAGTGTATGAATTTAACGCAAATTCCAATGCTACATTTCACATATGGACACATGCACACCTATAAAAACAGACAGCAGCCTGACAATTATTAGCTCTGTAATAAAAGCAATGCTATGAAAGAAACTTCTCTTAGCTTTTCATTCATCAGTAAGAAATGTCCTGCAGACGTCTTTGGGGTCGCTGTGGTAACTCGTGCCCTTCAAAGTCTAGACCAGACTGTGGGTCAAGAGTGTAAAGCTCCAAAATATCCATAACAAAATTTCAGAGATCGTTTGTTTGCATGCAAGGAAACGCACAGACGCATGGAGGAACACCGGCTCGAGGATGACGTTGAGAAATGAGCGGAACCAACAAGGAGCAAAAGGCGGTGCCTCAGAGATCGAGTCATTTTGCTTCCGAGTATGAAAAGAGTTCAAAAAAACAACTTCATCATTTGTTTTTTAGTGTTCCAAAGGTAATACATAGTCATCTATATGGATATAGTTTACTCTGAAAGGCTTAAGAAAATCATGGTTTGGCCCCTTTAAACAGAAGACATTCTACAGACAAGTATCTACTTACCGTATTTTCCGGAGAATAATTCGAAAGAGCAAAAAATGTCAAATCAAGAAGAAGAAAACTAAATGCAAGTCGCTCTGGAGTACAAGTCGCACTTTTAGGAGAAAAATCTGACGTTTCAGAACAAATCCACCAAGCCCAGCGTACATAAAAAAAAAGAAAGAAAGAAAGAGATACAAGAATACTAATCTTTTGATCTATAAGAAAAATAGCAAAGTTTAAGAGGAAAGCAATCAGATTTTCTTCCATGTTTTTTTTTGGACAACACTTCTTCTGCCACTGTCAGTAGCAAACATTTCGGATGCAGTGTCCTCTAGTGGTTGTTAGAGGAAACAACCGCAAAAAGACAACCGGTGTTTACAGGGAAAACAACAAATATACAACCCTTTTGATGCCTATTTATTAAAAAAAAAAAAAAAAAAAGTCACTTCTGAATATAAGACCCACCCCTGGCTAAACTATGAAAAAAACCATGACTTATACTCCGGAAAATACGGTACATTATTATTTCAAAACAAGAAGGCATGAGAGGGAACACCAGCTTCACAACAGATTTTGAGTTGTATTTTTTTATTAAGATTTATTTTAAAAAATACACTAAATAATGCATTTATTTTCCTAGAAACTGAGATTTAAAAAAGCGTCTTTAACAGCAAAAAAACACCACAACCAAAGTTTTGATGTGGGTTCGGCTCCATTCACTTACTCCAACTGAGCCAGAGCTTTTTTTCTCAGATATCTTTCCAAGCAGTAGATAGCAATGGGGTCAGTGTCCGTGTCAAACTTGTTGGCAAAGAAGTGATGATTTTCAAGCAGCCACTGCAGATCCCCAGCACCATAAACACAAATCGCCCTAACGTGGTTGCCATGACACACCGGGTACAGGGCGTCCAGGGAATCCTGCGACCCCTCGTGCCATTGCCACTTCACCAGCCGTGCAAGTGCATTAATATCCGATACGTCGTATTTGCGGTTGGGTCGGGTTGAGCCTGGAACACCTGGTATTCGCTGAATGGTGGCCCAGATGGCCTCGTCGGGACTGTAGGTATCCTTCATCCACTCGATGAGCACCTGTATTCGTTTGTCGTGGAGCACACTGTGGATGTAGCCTCTGCTCGCCACAAAGTAGGCATTTCCTGACATAATGGGCAGGTTGAAGGGAGACGGACTCTTTGCTTCTCCTTTTGCCTGAAAACAATTAAAAAAGTCTATTTAGTTCATCCTAAAAGACATTCAGCAACCTGAGTATGTACAATAAATATTGTCAATACCTGTATTTTTCCATCAACAATCTGATGTGCATTCGTCACCCTCCATTTCTTTTCTGGTGGCATGTTCTCAGACTCCATGCTGTTGCCTCCGTTCAGCAATTTCAGCATCCTCACCATCTCCAGGTTGGTTTTCAGGGGAAAGTCCTGACCACAGAGGTTAAGGAAGTACTTCCATCTTTTACTGGTGTTGTACAGGTCAGCCATGCAGTTCAGATCCGCTTGGACGCGCGGCCAGCCGGCGTACACCACGTCGACTGACTGGCTCACCAGGAACACATTGGGAAAGCAAGAAGTGATGGCTAGAATGGCATTGAAGACCGACGGCTCCGCCTTCTTGTCCACGTGGATGCAGTAAAAATTTTGGGGTGCATAAATGGCTCTCAGCAGTCGCTCAAAGTTCTGCACCTGAAGTGAAAAGAGAATAAAATAAATTATTTTATATGTAAACAAATCAATATTTATGCATAAAATGTGTAAAGTACTTGGGTAGACAAAGTAGGTAATATTTATACTTGTAGATGAATTTCTATTTCTAAATGGATGATATGACTCAGTGGTTATATCACTGAAATGTAAAGGCTCAACAAGCCTGCAGGTTTAGGATTTTTCAATTTTAAAAAAAGGTTCAAACTGCAAATTTAGATTTTTTTACTACATGTTTTACTTTTAAATCCCTCATTGTTTTTTCCTCCTTTACATCAACGCAAACTTATTTCTAAATTGTCTTAGATAAAGGCTATTTAACCAATATTCATCCCTTTCAGTGAATATCTGTCTTTGCTCAACTTATACAGAGAACTAAACTCAAGATATATTTTGTTATTAGGCGTTTTTTTTTTGTCTCACACATAAAGAAATTACGTAACTTTAAAAAAAAGAAATTATTAGATTAACACTTCTCAGACTCTAAAACTCTAGCTGCACAGCACTATCTTGTCTGGTTGTGTTTAAATTTAAACTTCAGGCTTCAGATTGTACAGACCTTATGATGAACAATCATGGAATACGCCAAGGGGAAGTCCTCCTCCTCCTTGCTCAGAGGAAATGTTATGTATTTCCTGTTTTTAATAAATATCCTGTTGGCAGAAAGTTCCAAACATTTAGTTACATCTTAACTTTTGTCAAAGCACACTTATAGAAATGTGTGATTTGAAATTACACACTTGCAGTCTTTGGTTGCATTTACGTAGTACTCATTAGGAATCTTAACTCTCTTCTGGAATTCTCTGGTGATGGTCAGTACTTTGGCCTTGTCCAGGGCCTCCTGGTCTCCTTCCAGGATTGACGAACAGTTGCACTCACTTTCTGGACTGCCATCATCTGTGTATTCCAGCCAGTCATAATGGAGCTTGAAGGCAGGGGTCCATTTTGAGTTTAGCAGACTGACGAGGGACAGCAGCCACAGTGACAAAAGTGCTGTGAAGATCTTTACTACAAGTGGAAGTTTGCGATATTGAAGCATTTCGAAGCAAAGAATTGATCTATGGTCCTTTTCAGAAGGAGTTTTGGCAGCTCAGCGGGAACAATTAAATGTTCCTTTTCTTTTCCAACACAGTTTGCAATTACCTAACTATAATTGCTCAAATTTTTCTGAACAAAATGTTCTCAGTGCCATAAATAAAGTGGTTGTGCCTCATGGTGGATGTTTGACACTTAGCTGTTTTGGTTTCTAGAGGTGGAAAGGTGGAAAAAACTATCCAAGGGTCTTCTTATGATGACATTGGACTCATCAGGTGTTCTTCGTGGGGTTTTTTTTCCTGGAAATAAGGCAAAGGCAGAGATGAACAAAATATGACATGTTGATTTTGACAATTTGATTTTACTAGAAATTAAAACAACTTTTTTTTTTTAATCATGAACTAAGTTTGCATTTCTCTAAGTGAAACCTTCTGATTCCCCTCAATAGAACCAATAAAAGTTCCAAAGTTCTATAAAACATTGTGGGGTAAAAGAATGTATGTAATAAAGGGTGCAGTTAAAACTTTTGGGTAGGGCACTGTGAGTATTTCCTGTTTGCTGACAGTGATGGTCAAGCACCCTCCCACCAAGTCTCCTACATGTCTATGGTGCTATTAAAACCGTGAAGGGAGAGGCTCCGGAGTTACACGGCAACCAGTAGGTTAGGGACACCTGCCAAAGGTGCACCGCAGATCAAACCTCTCCCCGAATGATTTGTCATGTGAGGAAGGAGGGCAATTTGAGGAAAACTTCTTGACTAACTGACCCACGCTGTTGGAGCCAAAGAGAGTGGAGTCAGGGGCAAGCCCAAGCCTCAAGGCCCCGCCCCACCTGGTCGGGTCCTGACGGGACCAAAACATCTAACCAGTCAGCCATGACCACCCCAACCCGCCAAACAACTTATGTCTCGTCCAACCTGTGGACACCCCTTCCCCCAGGACAGGGACGACCGATCCCACAACCTGCCTCCCTACAGCTTGCAGCCTAACCCTTCCTCCGGGTCAGTGCGGTCAAGAAAAAAGTTCAGCTCTGGTTGCACATATTTAAGAAATCACGTGCGACTAATCACTTACTTTTAAAAAGTAAAAGTGAATACTCTACAAGCTTACCTGTAGGTTAAATGCATCAAAAATACACTTTATCTTGTAAATAATATCAAGTTTAGAGCTTTCAATCTGATTTGTGAAAACACTGGAAGAGATGCCTTTTTATCTGTCCTTATAGCTAACTTTGTGTTTTCTATAAATGTATTTGTCATTTTAATTACTTTTTACTGTAATTTATTTTTGTAAGCTTTTATCCCTGCCTTTTTTAGTAATCCTTCCTATGATTTTATCTTGCGTACACTTTCTCTTTTATTGTATTGCATTTGTGTGAGCTTTTATGATTGATTGGACAACAAGTTTGAAATAAATGTAATCAATCTATAAAAGAGTAACACCAGAAATATTTTTCACTACACAGATATATCATACTTAGGATAATTAGTCATGAAATTGATTGGAAAATACATATGAATGGATCCGCATGGGTATGTAGATAATTAACTTATGACTCTTAATCATAGCCAGACACATTAACTCACAGAACATGACACAATGAGAATATTCAATAAAGTTTGTCAGAATGAATTTAACAAATTACTGTAAAGGGCGTGGGAGGAAACAAATTTTAAAAATCTAACCCCGTTTTGACTAACATGTTAGATCTAGCCCACAATTTACAGTTTTTGCTTGATACAGTCATTCATTTTCAGTATATTTAGTAAATGTGGAAACATCAAAGGAGAATTTATACTATTCATGTAGGGATCAAATGGAAGGTGACTTGATTACTGTTGGAGACATTTTTAGATAGAAACACTTTATCCACTGGAGCTTCATTGGATTTTTTTCCCGCCTGCATATTCAACAGCTCAGACGTTCAAATTTGATAAAAACAAAAAAAAAAAACCTGACAACCCAAACTCTTTTGAAAGCTTATCACCCTTCCACCAGAAACTGCTAGCAAAACCCCCACAGTGTCTTGGATTTCTTTCTGTGTCTATCTTAATTTTTCCTATCTTCAATTCACCTCCAAAACACCCTATCCTTACATGAACTCAATGCAGAAACCTGTTTAGAGGAAGATTTTAATCCTTAAAGAGTGATCGTGTATCCGTTTTCAATGTAGCACAAATGAGGCAAGAAGTTTTGAAACAAACATTCTGTAGGTTTGCTCAACGAACCATATAAACATTGAAAGAAAGAGTTGTGTGAAGCTCAGTTTCTTGATTCTATAACTTTGATGTCCTTCAAGATGCTGACCTAGCAACTGTTAGATTATTTATTAAATTAGTTACTTATAACTTAAACAGGAAAAAATAAGTAACGAGTTCCTAGTCATAAAAGATTCATTTTTCAGACCTCCATATCTTCTGATTAACATTTTGTAGGACAAGTATAATATCAAAATAAGTTTTAGAAGCATAGATTAAAAAAATAAATTTATTTTTTTTTTCTCCATTCTTCTGTTTCTTCTTAAAGTCCCCCTATGACAGTTTTTTTATTTAAAAAAAATTCTCAGTAGTGTTTTAATTTTGAAGTTTTTAACCAAAGTTTTTAACCAAAATCCCACAACCTATATGTCTTAAAAGCCATTTTTCATGTTAATCTGAAGCCTCAGCCTGAAAAATATCCTCGGTGGGGGGCGTGGCTTTTAGAGCTGAGCAGACCTGCTCCATCACACACAAACAGTCCCCTCCCCGTCTGATTATGATAGATCTATGTCTCGCTGGCGTAAATCATCACCGCTGCTACATCAGTTTCATTTTGAGCTGGATGTCAGCTCGGACGAGGAAAAGAAGGGCTTCGTGGATTTATAATCCACAGCTGGGATCAAATGAGCCGCCGTTCGCATTTCCCTGATCACATCAAGACCACAGAAAAACTGTCGCAGTTTTTCTTCGACAGTTTGATTGACAACAATTTAAAAGCAGAAATACTCGGAAATGCAAAAGAAAAAAATATTTCTTATTACATTTGCTCTCTTTGATAAGAAAAATGCCACAAATGCAGGTTAAAAACTCAAAAAACAGGTTTTTCATCAGAGGGGGACTTTAAGCTGCACCTTCATTACTGCCACTGACATTCGAGACATTTG
Source organism: Oryzias melastigma (assembly GCF_002922805.2). Taxonomy (NCBI): domain Eukaryota; kingdom Metazoa; phylum Chordata; class Actinopteri; order Beloniformes; family Adrianichthyidae; genus Oryzias; species Oryzias melastigma. Next base: position 17,810,514 of record NC_050520.1, read on the forward strand.
TGGCAACATAAAAACTCATAAAAGATCCTAAACAGGTTTGATAACCTGAAACTGGATCGAAAATGCCTTTGTGTTAGTTAATTCTTAGTTCCGCTCAATCAATGTTCAAGTCTAGGCGGAAGCTGTTCTTTTTAGATACATTTATGACAATATATTTTTAAGTGATTTTTTATGATCACTTATAATTGTGCTGTTTTAACTGTATTTTCTTTATACAAAACATGTTTGCATACATTATGTGCGATTTGAATTATTCAAATAAACCTGACTCACCCAACACTAGAATATTGAAATACGTATTACATTAAATTTAAAGGTGTGATAGCAGGACAAAAGATGAATTTAAAAAGGACAATGATGAGAACACAACAGGAAAATTAGGAAAGCAGTACATTTTCAAACCACTGCAACAATGTTTTCCATGAACAAACACTGAAAGAACTTATTTAATCTAAACTTCAGTTTAGATTAAGAAACTTAAATTCAGTTGTTGCATATGTAGCCATCAGGCAAAACCAGTGCTACCTGTGCTGCATGTCAGTGTTAGAGGCTTTCTAAAAAAAACAATCAAACCCATCAGACATACCTACTATAGTAATGATTCATTTTATAAGTAAGACTTTATTTAATCCCAGAAGTGACTATTTAAATCATTAAATTACTTTTATCGATTACATGAAGTTAAGACAGAACTATTTTTTTCTTACAGGTTGGTAATTTGCTTGAATATTACATTTAATTTGAAAAAAATATATATTTTAGAGTAAGTAAAGCTGAACATTTTCAACAAAAATGACCTGCAAAGTCACAGAAACTAAAACAAAACAAAGGGGGGAAAATACACATTGAAAGCTATTATATGATTTCTGTGTTTGGAAATGTTTCTATTTCTTTGATAGCTTTATTTTATTGAGTGAATACAGTTTATAGCTATTTTTTTCCATATTTTTTGTCTATTTCTATGTTTGTCAAATAGAAATATTTTATTTATGCATTTATTTTTATATTTTTTGCTCCTAAAATGTTGCTTTCTAATCTAAAATAATGCCACCAACAATCCAAACTGTTCTCCAAAAAAATATTAAATTAAAAAAAGTAAAAGTATGCGTTAACGGTGAAATTATTGTCAAAGAGCGCCTATATATCGACAAATAAAGAAAATATTAATGTTACTACCTTGCTCCAAATTTAGAATGAAGAATAACAATGAGGATGAAGGATGTCCAACACGCAACTCCAAGCGATGCCACTCAACTATCAGTGAACTCAGCACAGAGCTAAATCATGCTTTTTTTAAACGCAGGTGACACCCACGCTGACGTAATTTTTAACTTCCTATTATTTCTTGTCAAAATAAAACACTCCCATGCTAGTGCAGCCTTTGGTAAAACCTGCGTTTTATTAATACACATTAGTACATTATTATCTCTTCTATCGTGGTATTTTATATCAGTTTGATTGGGGAAAAAATATTTTGCAAGCAACAACAAAATTAATAGACTTTTTGTGTGTTATTTTGAAAAAACAATGTTTATACAGGGTGTTTCGTTAATTTTTCTATTTTTATTTGTTTAATTTATTTCCGAATGTAAATGACGAGTTTACAGTTGGTTTAACAGACCAAAAAAGACAAAAAAATAAAGAGTTAGCTTTAAATAAATTCAAAATTAGAGGTATAAACCACGTTTGACTAAAAGACAAGAGGATATGTTTTATACACATCATATCCTATCTAATTTCTTAACACTCCGTGGTTTTTGTCTTGATATTATGTATGGCAATTTTGAAGCCTTGCAGTTTAAGTAACCAAATGTATTTTGGGGGGATAAGCCCCCCAAATCATTGCAGTCATTTGCATGTGCTCCACATAGATTATCAAACTGTTAGGGTGGATATGAACTACGTAAATAGGAGAAAATTTTGGGGCCACATGTGAATTCAATTACATGAACACCCTATGTGGACAATCTAAATTATTTTCCCAAACCCATTAAATCTATTTTAGGGTTATGGGGATGCTGGAGCCTATCCCAGCCGCTGTCAGGCGAGTCTATTGAATTGTACCTACCCAATTAGCAATTCCCCCAACTGATCTTTAGCCTTAAATATTCGGTGGAATCACAGATGTGGAAACAAACCCATGTGATATCCACTCTTGAAGACCACAGGTGAATCATTCAAGGGTCAAATCTAAAAAAAAAAGGATGTCAAGAATTTAAAGCCCAGCATACCAT
>NC_050520.1:17812866-17813406 GCF_002922805.2 Oryzias melastigma
AACTGCTGAGTGCACATAATAAAGATTAGAATTTACTGGAGGAATCCTATTACATCAATACAATATGTCTGGATTTTATTTTTGTACATGTTATCAGATAAACGAGGCTATTAAAAACAAATATGTAATGAAAGGGAGTTATTTTTTTTACATACATGACAAGATAACAAGTAAAAGTATTTCTGGTAGCAGTTGCCTGCCCACACAGTTTAGGCACGTTAGGTATAATTATCTCATTCTGTATGCCCTTATGCAGTGCAGCAGAGTTAATTATATATCTGGGAAAGTTCTATTAAAACATGTAGAACAAAAGGAGGATGTCCTCTTCTTGGGTGGGGTGAGTTATCTCTGCCATGACCCCCAGGTCTCCCTTGGGGTCCCTGGTTCGTGTCTTGGGTTGGGGTGGGGGATGCTCAGAATTCCCGATGGTGGTGGGCTGGGGGGGCACCAGGTACCACTGGGCCCTACCTTCGGCGGGCGTCTTGGTGTGTTCACTCACCTGAACACAGGTGTCAGCTCATCTTTGCACTAATAGTATGT
>NC_050520.1:17813441-17855047 GCF_002922805.2 Oryzias melastigma
TGTGTGAGAGCTGTAGTTGTATTATGTATGTGTTAACACGTTTGTGTAAAACATTTTTGGAGCCAACGGGTAGCATTGTTTGTAACGTCTGAGTATCTGTGGACAGGCCCCACCCTTCTGACTAACACCTACACTTGACAGTAATGATGATAAACCTCCAGCAACTTACTTCCTCCAACCCGTAAACCATCCAACTTCCTTTACACCTTTTTCTCAACTTTCTTTTGTACCTTTATTCCCCATTTCTAACATCTCAGTCTCTCTCTTTTTCTTTCCACTTCAACAAAAAAGTATACAAACATAATTAATATAAATACAGTTTACCCTTAAATACAGAAGAGGTTTATACAAATATACTCCTTATGCGCAAGAAGATTTATGAATCCCTATTTTAACATTAAAATTTGTCCAACACAAGAGACCTTCAGATCTGATCTGTTTGCTTAGCTGCTGGACAACACAAGTTAAACAAAAAAAAAGAAACTCTAGCATAACGCTGCAAAATACAGGTATAAGAAATGCGGAAAGGCCAAGTAAATAAATCTTAGCCTCCAAGCAAGGAAAAAGTAAAAATCTGCAGTGATGCAGAACACTTCTGGACATTTTGATAATTGAAATGTTTTGAACAATATGATCATTCACATTTGTTTTTATTTACAAAAACAAAAAAAAGCATAGTACTGTCCTCTGAGAAGTACGTGAATTGGTGATCTTGTCTGTGGTTTCAACCGTTTACTGTATAAACAACAATAATAAATGTCTTATGGTTTCACCTTTGAGAAACATGCTGCTTCTGTTTAATTATCCAGCTCTCCCAGTCCTCCTTTTTAAATTTCTTCAGAGAGAAATTATTATTTTATGATTTCGTATTGACTTTGTCTTTGATCTGTGTCAGTGTCTTTTGATTGTTTAGATTTCTGACATGTTGTTGAAATGACTTCCTTGTCCAGTCTTCCTGTTTTTTCTCGAGTCATTTTAGAATACAATAGAATAGAATAGAACAGAACTTTATCTAAAAGGGGAAATTACCTTGTATCTCCATTAAAAACAGCATATAGATAATAAATAACACTGAATAAATGAGAGCTCAGTTGTGTTTAGTTTGGCAATTCTTATTTTGTAGGCGTGCACACTAAAAGTGAAGTGTACATTTTTTTAACATCTTCATATTTTTCTCACACAACTGTTTCAGATCATCAAACCAAATGAGGCAAAGATTATATAGTTAACCAAAATATGATTTTCAATGAACAAACATTTGTGATTGAGGAAGAAAAAAAATTCCAAACCAACAATAAAAAAATGATTGCACTCATTTACTGAAATGACAAACTCTGACTAAGCCACAGCAAATTACCTGCGTTTGTTTGTAATTAGGATGGTCTTAAAAATAAACCCAATGAAGACTAGCTTGTGTTTTCTCTTTTCTTCATACCGCACTAACTACTGGTAGTTTTTTCCCTTTAAAACCTTTAACCTTGAGCAATAGCTGATTTATTTTTAGCTAAACCCTGACATGCCTTTTCAGTGTTTCCTTCATGTCAAATGGAAAAAGCTCCAACTTTGACATTTAATGTTTTTCCTGTTTTAAACCTCTGACAAAAAAATCAAGAAAAACCTATAGACGTCTTCTGTTTTTCTTGAATTACTCCTTTGGTGTTTATTTTTTTCTTTTTACCACAAAACACAAAAATGTCTATCCTGAGGAGAGGTAATACTGTTTTACTGACAACGTTACATGATTAAGATGTTTATGTTAAAACTTTTCTCACTTAACATTCTTGTAGATTCTGGTATTTTAGGCTTTGGGCAAATTATGGAGACATGTTTACGCTTAACACAAAATAGACATTTGAAAATTATCTAAATTAAATCTACAAATAAAGATTTCAGATGCAATCAAGAATGTGTATGGGACTACATATTGAAGTACTTACAGTGGGGCATTAAAGTAATTCAGTCATGTAAAAAATATTCACTTGTGCTTTTGCTTTCAAGTTGATTAAGTTGAGTTTGGAGCTGAATGGTTTGATGTTTATCTGCATCAACATTCGTCAAATGAAGTGAACTGAGGGATGGAGTGATGTGTACTCGACTGGATGTTCAAGTTAACAGTCGTGCTGCTGCATTCTAAACTACTTGGAGGTGGATAGACGATTGTTTGGTCACACCAAATTACAGAGAATCACAATAATCTAACAGAGACTTAATCAGGGTGTGGATCAGTGTTTTAAGTTCATTGCAACTCGGAAGGTTTAGCTTTAGCTAAAAAGTGCAAATGTAGAAACTCGAAACTGTAAATTAAATAGACAAATAATAAAGAAGGCCAGCAATAAACAATGGATGACAAAAGGCCTACACAATGCCTGCAAGACAAAAAAATCATTTGTACAAAATATTTATAAAACTAAGGACACAAAATTCTGAAAAAAGTAAAAAAAAAAAAAAAAACATATAAAAAAACTGGTCTCCATATTAAGAAATAAAAAAGACAACTACAGCAAACTGCTAGATTTAAATAGAAATAATATGAAAGCAACATGTGGTATAATAAAAAGCATGGTCCAAGGGGATTAAAAATAGAACCATCCTTCCCTAATTGTTATATAATTATTATAATTATGAAATAAAGAAAATAGCAGAAGAGTTTAATAAGTTTTTTGTTATTGTAGGACCAAATCTAGCAAACAAGATTTCAGCAGATAAAAAATATGCGAAAATATTAAAGAAAATAGAAACAACATATTTTTATAGCCCTTCGAGTCTATTGAATAAATAATTAATACTGGGAAGAATTGCAGTAACACAAGATCTACAGACGGTGACAACTTGGACATGATTAAGAATATAATAGAAGACATCAGTCATCCATTCACTTATATGTAATTTATCATTTCAAACAGGAATCTACCCTGATAGAATGAAAATCGCAAAGGTAATTCCACTCTACAAAAGTGGAAACAAGCATATTTTAACAACTACAGACCAATATCTTTACTCTCAGTTCTCAAAAATCCTAGAAAAAGTATTTGTCACCAGACAGGAGAAATTCCTTGAAAAAGAAAACTTACTGGACAATAGTCAATATGGTTTTAGAGCTAAGAAGACAACAACTATGGCGTTAATGCAGCTAACAAAAGAAATTGTCACAGCAATTGACAAAAAAATCAAATTTAGTTACCATCTTCATTGATCTCAAAAAAGGGTTTGACACGATTGACCATAAAATTCTTTTAAGTAAACTTAGTTTTTATGGCTTTAAAGGATTGGCTCTTTAATGGATTTCTAGTGACGTGGATGAGAGGTATGAGAGTATGTACAAATAAATTACTTGAAATTGTGTTTGTGCAACATAACGTGTGGGGTACCTCAAGGTTCAGTCTTGGGTCCAAAATTATTTATCCTTTACATAAATGACATTACCAGCACATCCAAATTATTAAAATTTATACTATTTGCAGATGGAACAAATCTAGTTAATGTTATTAAAAATGTTCGGTAAAAGATAATTTTCAATTTCCTTGATTGACAGATTTGATTTAATTTTGTTGATTTAGCAATAGGGGCAGATGATATAAGTTTTCTTCTTTCTGCTCCTTTTCATTTGTTAACTGTTTTTTGTTTATTTCGTATTATTTCGATTATATGTATTTTTCCTAAATGAAATAAAATTTAATCTAAAATATAAATAAATAAAACAAAAATCTAGAAACAGAAGAAAGTTACTTTGTAGATAATTCTTTTAGCTATAACTATCTTATTTAGAAGTTGTTGAAAGCCTCCAGACCTAGCTAATTATTAGTTTAAATATGACCCAATATGAAGCAAGGCTTCAGATTTACTTAAAATGTTATCATAGTTTTTATTGCTTTTCAAATGTTTAACTTTTTCTTTTTAAATCAAATATTTTTTTCAGCTGTTTAAAATAAATCATTAACTTATTCCCCGCCTAAGTAATTTTACTTAAGATCACAGGAAACTTCTGGAGCTTATCCTATTTGTTATCAACAAGGTAAACTGTGAACATGGGGTCATGAGGATTTAGGGAAAACGCCATCTTTGAGCAACCTCTGTTTACAAAAGACTAAATAAAAGGTCACACCTTAGGTAAAGCCATTTATGCTTAATCATATTTTAATAAGTTAATAAGAAAATTACTCCATTGGTTATTTTTAAAAACACATAAAGCTTACTTTTAATAATTTTGTTTTACAATGTTTAATAAAAAAATAAATGTGAAATTGAAGTTTAGCAAAGTTACCATGAATAAATATTATATATCTGATAAAGTACCATACTTTCCTAAAAGTGCTTTTCCATCAAGAAAGTTCTGCTTCTTCCTGTGCATTTCTGCATTTTCTCTACCTTCAAAATAAAAGTTTGTCATATGTACTACCCTTTCTGCGAACACCTGAAGGCAACACATGACTTCCGGGTTGGTCACACGGTCAATGACATCAGTGCCGACGCTTAGTGTCATGGTTCTACACATGTAACGTTACCGGCTTTTAAAAAAAACTTCAGGTTTAGACTCGAATTTACAGTGAATACTTGAAAATCGTGAACGCAGTTTTATTCGTACATTTTTAACGCATCTCCTGGATCTCCGTCATCCGCGAGCGGTATTTATCTCGCTAGCTAGTTTAGTTAGCATAGCTAGCGTAGCCCGTGAACTTTTGTCATCCTTGCCCTGGTTCCTCTTTAAACCGTGTACACAAGCTAAATAGACAGTGAAACCAGACGAATACAAAATCAAAAATCAGGTTGTTATATGATAGGGCTTTAATTTACCAGCTGGTTATTTAACATCGCCATTTAAGAAGTTCGACGTCATTGTGGCGTTCGAGGTCATTCTGTAGCTTCCATCGAAGCCAGCTGTTTTTTAGGGGATACACCATGAAGAGTCTGCCGTATTTCTGCCGAGGAGCGGTCGTTCGAGGATTTGGAAGGGGAAGCAAAGAACTTGGCATCCCCACGGGTGAGTTAATAGATCGGTGTCATGGAGTTTATAGCTACTTAGCGGTTTACCTGTTTTTACGCAGATACGTCAAGTGCTTTCAGATCGGGTTTACCACTAAAGTATTTTCGGAAATCAACGTAACATGATAAATATTGAGAGTTTCTTAGTTTGTAAATTTGATGTCGTGCTATTTTTTTCATTTCCACAAATATTTCAAAATACAATATAATAAACACATTTTAATATACATATATCTTGAAGTACAAAACAAAACAATACCTTCATACCATATAGTCAAACCAACATAAAACAATACCATGAAATTAAACAAAAAAAGAGAGAATTAAAATAACTTTAAGATTTAAAATAGGGGTCTGCTAATTAGAGATCATTTTAAAAGGAGTCTGATTGTTTTGGATAATTTGTGATTATATATATATTCTAAGGAGGGCAATAAATATTTTTAAATTTGTGTCTTTATCATTGTTTTGTAAATGGGCTTTAGTCTGCCATTTTCTTATGCAATATCTTGCAAATATGTATGTTTTGCATATGTTTCATTGGAAGTGAAGTTGAACAGTATTTTAATTGTAAATAAAGCAACATTTTGTCTGCATGTCACACCAAAACACAGACTACAGATCAGCCGACAAACAGATGTTCAAATCTGCCCGACAGAAAGAGTTATTTACACATTCATCAGGGGAAAATGGCAAATTTAATATTTTAAGGGTAATATCTAAATTTGAAAATACATTATTTTATTCTATTGTTAATAGTCTATTTATAGGACAATAAGTAGATTTAGTTCCACTGACTTTTTGACCTTCTAATTTGACATGAAGTTACAGAATAGTTATCAACCTGACTTCTGATAAACCTATTTGCACATTTCCTATTAACAAGGCTAATCCTCCCAATTGAAATAATATTTTGAAACAAATTTAAGTCTCCAAATTTTGTAGATTTGATCTTATAACCAGGTCAAATTCTTTTTGAAGTTGTATTTACTTAAGAAATTATCTGTACCATTCTTCTTTATCATCCAGTAACTGGTTCATGATTGTAACAAACCAATTATATTACTATAAAATATAAAGTTATAATATAAAGCTTTGTTTTTGTGTAAAATGTGAGAGTTGTTCCATAAAATACAATTGTGAGAAGAGAAGTTGTGTTTGAATAAAACAATCCAACTTAATATAACTTGTTGATGAAAATAAGCTAATTTGACAGGAAGCTTCTCAACAGAAAACGGACATTTCAGCAAGAAATTCAGACCGTCCAGTTTACCAAAGAGATGATATGGGAAGATGTTCAGATTTTGGATTCTTAAGAAATCTTTTAATCCAATAAAATTTTAGAATCTAATTAAAGTCACTAAAAGTCAAAATACCAAATCAGGTTTTTCTAACTTTCTGTCCTTTGGATATTTTAAAACAAATAAAGAAAATCAGTATATTAAACTTAATGTGTTTTAATGAAAGCCTAGTGTCATTGTGTTTTTATTTTATTTTATTAAAACGTACATCTTATTGTTTGATAGTCGCCCTTACACATATACTGTAGATTTAAATGTTGAGGGTTTTTTTTAATTAAAGCTAATTTGTGTAGAATAAGCTAAATCAATTAATCATTTCATCCCAACTACTTGGTAAGATCATTTTTTCTTAATTCGTGTCATGTTTGTTCCACAGCTAACTTTCCGGACTCTGTGGTGGAGAACCTTCCAGCAGATATCAGCACCGGGATCTATTATGGCTGGGCCTGTGTTGGGAATGGAGATGTTTACAAAATGGTGATGAGCATTGGCTGGAACCCCTACTACAAAAATACAAAGAAATCTATGGTAAGTACAAAACAAGCAGAATTTTCTGACCGTCTATGATTCTGAGAAATTGTTGGTGACCTCATATGTACATTTCTACATTTATCAAACTTTTAAACTGATCCTGTCTTAGACTTTTTTGCTAAAAACCAAATTACAGTTTATTTTTTGTTTTACCTAGTCAAATTGAAAACAAAAAATAAACGATTCTCAACTTTTAATAAATGATTCTTATTAAAGAATGATTTTTTTATGTGTTTGTTCATTGTCATTTATTAAAGTTAAACTGGTGCTACGGAAACTCAACTGTGTGTTCAGGACAACTCTCCTGCAGATGATGTGCATTTAATAAAACAGATTTTCATCTGAGAAAATTAGTCTTGACATTTGGAAGCTCATTAAAGAGAAATGTAACTTTTTTAAATTTATTTTTAAGCAAAACCAATAATATCTTGGGTCCTGTGAAAAAGCGACACCATCGAAACAGCTCAAAGCTATTTAATTGTGGTTCAAGTCTGCTGATTCTCTAATTGCATAAAAAGGGATGTGTTTCCACATAATATTAAAAAGGGAAGTCAATTTTATGCTACTGTTCTCCTTTTGGTTTTTGATTGAAACTCTTCTCTTTACAGGAGACTCATGTGATTCACAAATTCAAAGAAGACTTTTATGGGCAGATTCTCAGTGTCGTCATGGTTGGCTACATCCGTCCAGAGAGGACTTTTGACTCACTTGGTGTGTTTTCTATGTCTTTTATAATTCTCAATGTTCTAAAACTTGACCCTTACTGACTGTTCTTCACTTTTTCTTACCTATCCTAACAGAGGCTCTCATTGTGGCAATCAATAATGACATTGAAGAAGCCAAATTAAAGCTTGAGCTTCCAGAGCATCGCAAACTCAAAGAAGACAACTTCTTCATCAGTGCCGCCAGTTCATCTCCAGTCTCCTCCACCACCCCATCAACGTCGGAAACCATAGCAAACGGTCACTGACAGCTGGCTGTGAGAGCCGCACATTGCATGTGTTCTCATACAAATGTTGCATTTAATGCAGCCTTGTTCTGAAGGCTGTCAGCTGCTGTTATGGCTGTACAACCACAAAAGCAGACCAAATCCTGCTGGGATTCTTTTTTTAATCCAAAATATGTTCAGCTTCTCATAAGAAACTGTTCCTGACAGCCACTAACACTATGTGTGGACACGTCTGACTTCTTCTATGAATGTCATGGGCTCTATTTTAGGTTTAAAATCCTTTCTTTTTTCTTTAAAAACATCAATGACAGTTTGATTTTGTTCATTCAGAGGATCCAGATGAAACTCAAAGCTACTGAGTTTACTCTTTTAGTTTTTTTTTTTTTTTTGAGAAACTGAAAATATATTTTTGTTTTGTTCCTTTTACATAGATATCCCTTTAAGTGCTTATTTATTAAATCATTACCACTCTGCTATAGTAGAACAGAGCTGGGAATGGAGCTTTAAAGCCGTGTGCAAAATCTTTGTGCACTGAAGTTCTATCATAGCTCACATCAGTCATTTTACTTTTACTTTTTTAAACCGGTTTCATTCTTTTTCTTGATGCATTAAGCTCTGGCTTTTCTCCGAAAGGTGCCTCTGAAGATGCTGTAAAGCAGGTTCAGATGCAGGTATTTTTTTCAGATCTTACATATTAAAAGAGGCAGCAACACTTATAGTTTCAAGATATTTAATCGTGAAAGGAAAATGCCCTCTCTTTGCAACTAATAGTACACTTTTTTTCCATTTTCCCTGCTGAAGTACACAGCAAATCCCTATGCAGGCATGGGGGTAGAAGCAGACTTCTCACTAAAACCCATCGTCAGGATTTAATGAAACTTTGTGGCAGAAAACGGTGAGTTCAGTAGAGTCAGGTATGAAGTGGATTCTCAATCAGCCTTTTTATGCTGTCAGGAAGCATTTGAAACAAACCTACCTTGGTGACTTATCATGTTTAGCTGATAGGATGTAAACGACTGGATAAAAGCCAGAATATTCAGGCAACTTTAATTGTATTAAGAAGCAATGATAGATTTGAAGCCTGTTGGTATGTCAGTCTGAAATCATACAATAAAGTTACATTAATTGACAAATAATAAAGCCTCTGTCAAAACAGTCTTTGATGAAATATCTGTGTACAAAGTGTTTAAACTTTGGATTCATTTCTGTAAACTGTTCATGCAGCAGAAGATGTGACCTTTTCACAAATAACCATGGAGTTTTTATGGTTCTCCTACATGAAGCACTAAACTTTTGTTAATTCTTTGGTTAAAGCTGAAGCAGTTTGTTGCTTTGTCAAACATGTTATAGATTTTAGGATTTAAATCTTGACTGTATCAGATGACTGTTTTGGTTTCATATGTTTGCTTTACTGAAAACTTCCCATCAACCAGTTTACACAATTTTATGTAATAAAATTTCAATCAACCTCCTGTTAATTCTATTTCTTTAAGATGCCATGAAACGTTTATTTTGAAGGAAAAACAAGACAAAATTAGTTTTTCTCAGATTCTGCCATGTTTTAAAATAGTGCAACTATATATAGCTTCAACATTTTTAAACATATACAAGCTTTGGAAAGTTAATTTTGCGAGATTTAAGTATTGCTTGTCTCGCATTCTAACTTTAAATCTACAGTGAATCACTGCAAAAAGATTAATTTTGTTTTGTTATTGCTGTGTTGTTTCTTGGTATCTCCAAGATAATCCACCAATCTGATTGTGTCTGTGACTCCAGTAGAACAGCCCGAGCTGGTCATACGAGTGTTTAATTCAGTTGAAATGAAGACTATTCAACCCTGACCGCTGCAAAATTCTGTATTTCCTGCCGCTCCCTTTTTATTGGTAAATGAAACTTAAAAAAAGGAAGTTGGACATAAAAGACAAAAAAGTTTGACATTAATGTTGAAACAATCATTTCACATTTTTAAATCAGGAAATCAACATTGAACATTAAAACAAAATGAAATCATAAAACATACAAAGAAAACTCAATAACTTCCAATGTTTTTTGGTTAAAGACACTAATATTCTTTATAGTTAATTTATTCTTGAATCTACATTTCATAAGAGTCTTCAATGAATTTGCAGCCAAAAAATTTTACTAAAATTAATTAACCTTTAAAAGCACAAAAACAATCTTATACTATGAAAAACTTTAAAAGTTAAATCAAAATGTTATGCTTGAGGTGATTAAAAAGTCCTCTTGTTGATCTTATAACTAACATTTGTTGATTTAAATCAAACCACTTGTGATTTTATTTAATACCAGTGTTTGACTGACTATTCTATTACACTTAATAACAAATAGATTCCTCCCTGAGACTCACAGTGTTAAATAACTACAGAAATAGGTAAGTATTGCTTTTGAAGAGCTATAAATTAAAAAAATGTAAAGACAAAACATCCATAATCTCAAGGATTAAGTTTTAGTTTTTACATAATTAAGTATATATAAAAAAATGAACATTTTATATTTATAGGTTTATTTGAAAACCGTAAAAAAAAGCCTGAGAGAATGCAAATTAAAAAGTTCTGATCGGTATTTTAGGATTTTATAACACAAAATTTGTTTTACCAAAAAAATACCAGTAATATATGAAAGTTTTTAAAAAAAACTGTAAAGATTAACTATTTTTGATATTCTGTTTTAGGTGAGAGTGTAACTTTCATCATCATATTCAAGATCATTGTCCTCCTCATCCAGTAAGCCATACTTAAACTTCCGATACACTGTTCCGTCTTTTGTCATGTACACAATGTCCTCGTCGTCATCTTCCTCGTCCCCGTCCTGAAGTTGAGCGATTTTGTCGTTGTAGTCCTTAAGTGAAGAAGTGGTGGGTTGGGGTGTCTGTCCTCCATTGGTGTCCACTCTCTCATAGCCTCCAGCTTTAGTTTTAGGCATGGTGGCCATTTTTGATCGAGCGCTGAGGAAAAGGAAGAGCGCTCCCCCCAAAAGGAGGATGACAAAAATGCAAACCGTGACAACTTGTTTGGCAGTGCTTTCGGAATCATCGGCTACCATCACAAAGTTGACGCTCAGGATGCATTCCACTGGAAAGAACGAAAAACACGTCGTTAGGAAACTAAAATCAATGACCTGAATACACTGAGGTGACAGTCGCATCATTTACTAGTGTGCCTGAATTTACCCTGAAGAGCAAGGGTGGTTTGAAATCTTTAAACTTCTCAACTCTTTCTTTAAGAAGACATCCATAGGGATATCTAAATGGAGTTTTGAAATTATTATGGTATAACCCATTTGTAACATTTTAGCTTATACTATTCTCACATTTTCCTGCAATATGGGAAAAGGAAACTTTTGTTTGAGTGATTTTCTCAAAATTTCACACACATGCAGCCAGCAGTTTTGACATTCTGACAGAGGATGGGTATCGGTGATATTTTTCTGTAGGAAATGAGGACAGGGGCGCGTGGCGGTTGCTTAGCAAGTGATGTCAGGTCAAAGGTGGGCGCCAAGGACGAGGGCGGCTAGCATCTTCGGGCCGTACAACGCCACACAGGGCTTTACTTTACAGTTACTTTCTAAAAAAGAAAGAAGAAGAAGCTAAAAGATTTGATAAGCAGTCTGCTGTCAGGTAAAATAAGAAGACCATAATCTTGCTAAATTAATCAACTCTAAATGAAGATATGGATTAGCTGATTTTCAGAAAGTATTACACAAAAATACCATAAAGTATTTTTTATGGTGTCTTTATGGTGTTTTAAAACTACAGAAAAAATAGGTTAAAACTATACACTTGTCATAGATTTTTTTTTTTGCTTCCTGAATTCAAAGTGAATCAAGTGACTCCAAAAACTATTAAAGAAAAACCTGATAAGAAGTAGTTTCCTTTAGTTTATGTTCAATTGCTTCTACTCTATAAGAGATGACAGATGATGACCTGAGGTTTTTTTTTTTGTTTAAATTTGACAAGCCCTTACTATAATCACTTTCTATTGAGCTAAGTCTTCTCTTTGTGAGAAATTACTAACATTACAAGTATGTTCTCTTTGTTTGGCTGGGGTACAACCCTGTTCAACAGGTGACATTTGCTTTAAGGAATTCACATTTCAAATAAATCAGTTGATTCATTTCCTTTAGTGACATTTACGATGTGTCATTCTTGAGCAAACAAGAACAATTAGGGGTTTTTTTTCTCACTTTCTAAATTAACTCCTTCATATGTGCTAAATAATGTGGTTTTCTCAAATTAACTTAAAGTGACATGAATATGCTGAAGTAGAACAAACTATTTGTTTTTCATTAGGAAATTTCTTTGGAACCATGAACATATTTTTCAAAACACATTAACAACAAAGATTGACAATTTCTTCAACCACATAGAATCTCTTATAAATCAATATTTGCATGAAGGTACATATATGTTCACTTTTTAGTTCCTATGTTAAAAATTAATTTTGAAGCTGTGTCTAGACTTGAAAAGAGTTTGTTTCTTCTGAAGACAAACTGTCAGTTATAACGCTGGCAGTGTGTTAAGACATTTACTGTTCAACAGAATTACATAGATTTGCAACATTTCACAACTTTCCTTGTAAAGGGTGGAAGAAAAGCTGTCGTGACACACCTTTAAGTTCAGCAGAAATGTTTCAGAAAAGAGTAAACAAATGATATAAAGAGGTAAAATTACAGATAGAAATCCTGTAATACCTTAAACACACTTTGAATTTTAATCATTAAACACACTCACTCCATCTGTGACTTTTTAGATAGGAGTGTGTTTGCACAGCTAGACACTGATAAGAGCAACCTTGATTTATCTGGAAAATCCTTTGGACAGCTGTTCATGCGTGAGTAAAACCTCACAGTATATGATGTTAACGTCCATGCAGATCTAATATGACGGACCAGTTTAACATGTTTGAGACTTGAAATGTTCAGCAGAATCGATAACTCTACTTTTAACGTTATTTCTGGGTTTTCAAAGGAAGTGAGATTTGAAAAGCGACTTCAACACAAGAATTTTCAAGATAAAATTGACTTCTACCAGATGGAAACTACACAATTTACAAAAAATGATTACACAAAACCCACATGCCTTTCTAGATTTGGGATTTAGGTTATCGCCCAACTTAGTGATCAGCAATTGGCTGTTTGTACTTGAGTCAGTTGTAAACTAGTCAGCAAAGTCTATAGATTTAAAGACAATGACCCTGACTTCTGCGAAAACTAATTCCTTTTCTTGTGGTTATTGCAGATAACCGGAGTACAGACAGTATAATTTACAAAGAAAATACAAGTCTTATTTTTACAGGTTGAATGAATAAACCTGACCAAACAAAGCATGAAAGTCAAAGGTTGTATTTATAAAGTTTGAATGTAACTTTAAATTAACTGATTAAATAGCTTTACAATATAAGATTTTTTTTAATCCCTCTGTTGGTGCAGCTGTCTTTTTATTTAATTTCGGATTTGTGAGTTCTGTCAATAAAGTCGGTAATAAAATCAGCAAAAGCTTAGCCTGGATCTTTACTCTGAGAGGCTTTGCAGTCGCAGCATTCTCTGGGTAAAGGTTCGTCGCTGCGGAGGGTGTCGTGTCCGCAGCATCTCAAGCACCGGCCGTCTTCAGCCATCATGTGGGCTGCAGAACACACAGTACAGTCCCACATGCTGGGCCCTCGACACGCCTCACAGGACGGGTCACAAGCTTTGCACTTTGCTTTCTCATTTTTGGAATCCTGGAGCTACATCACCACCAAAAAAAGGAAAAACGAGAGTGTTAGATTGGAATTTTTCATTTAGTTCAGGGGTGTCAAAACTGACTAGATTTGATGAGGTGAAAATGTGTGAGGACCACCCATTTGAACCCTTATAATTGCAGTAAATGAAAAAAATCTGTTCATCAAGTTTGGCCCTTAAAGCTCAAGTAGACACAGGTTGTTGCCTAAGGTTTACAATGACTAACAACATAATTTAGCCAATCATAATTAGTATAATAGCAGAAACACAAACTCCAAGAGTGGCTATAATGAAAGTGTGAAAGTAAACTAAAATCACCTTTGGGTCTGGATAAAAGCCGAGGAAACACGGGTTTTCACAGATGCCACTCAGGAATGTGAAGCCGTCATAACAGGAGAGACAGGCCACGCCTCCTTCACCTTGAATCCAAAGAGTAGACTTCTTTTTAACCCTTTAACCCCTGAGGCGTCATCGGTGATGCTTAAAGATAAAATCTTTAACATCTTGTAACTTTTCAACCGTTAACACGAGCAACGTAATTCCAGCAGATTGTGAAGGAGAAAAGTCACAATCTGATGGAATTACGTGTTAATGCTTGAAAAGTTACTGTAAATCAAAAAACTTAAACACTGGAGCTCCAGTGTTAAAGGGTTAACTGACAAACATAACAAACATAATCCAGCATTACTCTTATGTCATCTTGCCTTTTTACAAATCCTTCAGAGTTTATATATGAAAAACTGTGACTGATTTTCTAAAGATGACAACCTTCAATGTATATGAACCACTTCAGGATTGTTCATTAAACTCACAACCCTAAGCAAAAAAATAGTTCTGAGAGGGCTGCAGCGCCCTCTGTTGGCTTTAGATTTAGCAGCATGTGAAAAACTACAATAGATTTGCCATTTAGAACTTTATCCTTATTTTTATTTAACTATGGAAGTGGAACGAATAAGTAGCAATTTCATCCATATGGATGCTAAACTTTAAAAAGGCACATTTAATGTTTGTTGCACACTTCACTTAAGAATGAAACGAGAAGCTTCATTTACGGTCACAGGTTTTGCAAGTTGGGTGACACTTTTGGCAGATGGATTGTCTGTCAACATGGTAGCCTTCAGGGCAGCTCTGAAGACATCGTCCCTCCTTTCTCAGGTAAACAAAGCCCTTCCTGCACTTCAGGCAGTTTTGGTTTCCAGGACCTGAACACTGGCTGCAGGAGGGATCACACTGCTGGCAAGTCATGGTGTTCATATTTTTAAAATGACTGAGGACGAGAAATAACGAAAGTTGGTTGGCATGATATACTTTGAAGGTATTGTGAAGTGGGTAACGTTACCTCTGAGGGCAGGTTTCGACGCAGCTCCTGGCGTGCTTAAAAAACCCAGTTTTGCAGGTGACACATTGCTGACTGTGACGGCCAACACAAGACTCACAGCCAAAGTGACAAAGCCCACAAGAAAGCTCAGAGTTTTTCTCAGCGTAGTAACCCAGAGGGCAGGATTTCACACAGGTGCTGTCTGGGAGACACGGCATAGAGTAAAGATGTCATTTAGCAGCTTGAATGTATACAGTCAACGTCACTCGGACTCACTCAGTAGGAGATGTGGTGGCTTGCAGCTGAGACAGTGGTCTCTGTTGGGGCCAGAACAGTTTTGGCAGAGAGCGTGGCACTGTCGGCACTCTCCATTCTGGTCCAGGTATGAGCCGGGAGAACACTGACTGTCCCACACGCAGTGTCCGCTGGCATCTTTGTGTTTTTTGGCACTGCAACTGAGGCAGTCTGACGGTTCATGGCCTGAGCAGGTCAGACAAGACTTGTCGCAATCTGTGGAAACACAACAAACTGTTAGAAAATCGACTGGAAGTAAAAGAAATTTGAATCATTTTTAACCCCTATTACCTTTGCATTCGTTTGTCGTCTTGTCATAGTAAAATCTGTCTGGACACTTGGGAAGACATTCCCCGTGGTGAAGGACAGCCTTCGGGTTCCTACACACGCTACAGTCATCAAAGCTCGGTCCATCGCAGGAAGCACAGTCCACATGACAACCCACACACTCGTTCTCAGAGGAAAAATACCCTGCAGGACAATCGTCCACACATTCTCCCTCATGGAGGAAAAAGTAATGTGCACAGGCTGGAGGAGACAAAAAAAAGCTTAAATATTAAATAATTAGACATCGGAAGAGAATCATAAACCCAAACTAAAATAAAGCAGTCTTTGATAATTCATTGCTAAAGCTCCACGGCTCATTTTAATGGAGACATGTTTTCACAAAACCATGCTTTTATCTTTATGCATCTTTAGTTCTTATTTTAGACTTTTTAAGTTACAGTAAAAAACATAGTTATTGACAGTCTTTATGTCTTTATCTTTTGCTTTTGTTTAGAAGTAACCTTTGCATGACATGTCAGGCAGCACTTCCTGGTCCAGTTCTTTTCATGTGGAGCAAAAACGTTGAGAAGACAATACCAGCAGAAGCCCAGAAGCAAACATCAAGGGAAATTAGAAGCCTCTCTTTAACGTTTTAATCAAATTCTTTTTTAAGAATTAAAAATGAGCCCTTCTTTTATTAATGTTTATTATTGTAGTAACAGTTTGATTGATTCATTGGTGTTTTTTAACTAGACATCACTGATATTTTAATGAAATTTGAATTAAATTTCAATAACAATTAGTTCCTAGCATGCTGCTAGAAGCTGGGGATAGTATGGTGCACTGGGTTCTGTCCTCTATTTTCATTCCCTCTATTCTTCATCATTTATTTTTCATTTAGTTCTCCATGCATCTGTTTGGTGCAGTGCGATTCATGTGTTGTCCCTCTTCTCCACTCTCCTGCGGGGGAGCGGGAGAGATTCCAAATTCCAGGTGGCTCGTCTGTGCTCCTGTTCTTGGGAGTGGACCTCACCTCTGGCTCGTCTCGCATCTCGGAGCAGGAGAGGTGGTTCGTCTGTGCTCCTGATCTTAGCCGTGGACCTCGACTCTGGCTCGTCTCACATCACGGAGCAGGAGAGGTGGCTTGTCTATGCTACTGATCTTAGCCGTGGACCTCGACTATGGCTCGTCTCGCAACCTGGAGCAGGAGAGGTGGCTCATCTGTGCTCCTGATCTTAACCGTGGACCTCGACTCTGGCTCGTCTCGGAACAGGAGAGGTGGCTAGTCTGTGCTCCTGATCTTAGCCGTGGACCTCGACTCTGGCTCGTCTCGCATCTCGGAGCAGGAGAGGTGGCTCGTCTGTGCTCCTGATTTTAACCGTGGACCTTCGAGTTTGGCTCGTCTCCTAACAGGAGAGGTGGCTCGTTTGTGCTCCTGACCTTAACCGTGGACCTCGCCTCTGGCTCGTCTCGCAGCAGGAGAGGTGGCTCATCTGTGCTCCTGATCTTAACTGTGGACCTCGCCTCTGCTCATCTAGGGTCTCGGAGCAGGAGAGATTCCAGATTCCAGATTCCAGGTGGCTCGTCTGTGCTCCTGTTTTTGGCAGTGGACCTCGCCTCTGGCTCGTCTCGCAACCCCAGCTGTCTCAAGTTCCATCTGGATGAAGCCCATCTCCTACACTATTCAAACATGTAGTTGTAGAGTTGGATAAGCCATTTCTTCTTAAACAGTCCTGGTAAATCACCTGTCCATCCTGGGAGAGGATCCTTCCTTCATGTGAAAATCCCTGAGGTTTCTTTTTTTTATTTTTCGTTTTTCTTTACTGAGAAGGAGGGTCTAAGAGCAGGGATGCCCAGTTCAGTTTAGCCTGTTTTGTTTAGTTTAGCAACCAGCTATTGTTTATGGTTTATGACTGACTATGTTTTTGTACAGTTGGTGGCGTGAAGCCTATTGAGACAATTGTATTGTGATATTAAGCTATATAAATAAAACAGAATTTAATTGAACTGAACTGAGAATGGAATTATCTATTTTTGTAGATTTTTCTGAATTAGTTCAAATGTCTTTTTTTTATTTTTAGCAATAAAATACATTTGAAACTTGGAACCTATTATTTTTGAAGTGCACTTACTTTTACACAAACCATCCTGATTGCACTCGCTGCAGTGAGCTGGGCACGGGTGACATTCTGTGCTGTTGTCATAATATCCCTCTGGGCAGTGAGAAATGCAGGAGTGGTCCAGCAATAACAAGTGCTTCTCACAGCTCAAACAGTGGGTGGGACTCTTTATGCAGGAGCTGCACGCCGGGGCACACGGCTGACATCCATCACCCTCAGGAAACCCTCTTAAAAAAGGAGCCAGAAAGAGGCTTAAGTGCCTTTGCGTGCTGTTTATATGAGAATAAATCAAGTAATGAGCCAATAAGAACAGCACCTCTGACACTCAACCACACAAGCCCCATCTTGAAGATAAAGTCCGCTGCGACACTGCTGGCAAACTTGGCTGTTGTGACACACTATACACCCCTCCACACAGTCTTTACACTGGCCAGATGTCTTGTTGGCAAATGTACCGGTTGGACAATGAGACAAACAAGTCTGCCGAGAAGTCATAAAATACCCTACAGGAGACAAAGAAAAAACATGTTCTAATGTATCAAATGTAAAGCTTAACATTTTCTGTTTTTACAGGCGGTACCTGAGTGGCAGCTGCTGCAGTCCTCCATCCCTGCAGCAAAGCAAGTCTTACAGGACGAGTGACACTGTTCACATTGCTCCTGACCTGGAATAAAAGGACTGCAGTTTACTGCAACTCATACGCAAAAAAAACATTTCAGTACATCAACAACACATCAACAACAAAAGTCATACTGTTCTTGAAGTGATTTTCAGGACAAGCAGCAAGGCGTTCGTCTTCTTGACATTCCCCGTTGTTCAGCACAAACCCGTCTTTGCAGGTGTCACAGTCGTCATACTGCGGCCCTCCACAGGTATGACAGCTGCGGTGGCAGGGCTCGCACTCCTGAGCCTCCTCATCCACAAAGTATCCTTCCTCACAGTGTTTCACACACTCCCCATCTAAACTCACAGGAAATGACACTTTCTGTTTCTGATCCTACTAAGTTAGGCTTTTTAAAAAAAAAAAAAAAATTACTCCAACAACAACAACCATAAACACTTTATCTCTGCAGGTTTATTTTTAAAGTGGTTCAGCAGTTACCAAAGACGAAGAATTCCTCATCACACCAGTAGCACTGGGACTGGTCGCAGACTGCACAGTGTTCATCTGGACATGGAGCACACGCCATGTTGGTATCGTCACTGTAGGTCCTATCTGGACACGACTGATGACAATCTGGGCCTAACCTGACAGAAAGAGTCTAAATTAGTACTCTTAGCAGGTAATAAGAATATAAGAAAATAAATATTTTTTACAGAGAGTGAGGCTTTACAATAAGATAAAACCAGGGCAGCTACCAAAAACAGAAAAACCCAATAAAACATGCTCAGACATTTCAGGTCAGCTAAAAGTTCTTCTACTAAATAAAAAAGACAGAGGAAGGCAGTTTCCCCTAGGTTAAAAATTAGATTTTGGAACACATAAAGCAGTGGTCCCCATCTCCCGGGCTGCGGACCGGTGCCAGGCCATGGACAGAAAAAAAGAAATACATGTGCTAACTTAGATTATTTAAGTTTAGTTTATTTTCTGATCCTTACGGAACCTTAATTTAAAAAAAGACTGCCGGATTTTGTTCACAAGGTCCGTCTTTGTCACGTGTCTTAAAGCAGTTACCTGCATGGCTACCTGGATCGCTAGCTAAAAAGCTAACAAAAACCAGAAATAAAACATATTTGGGGAGAAAAGAGCTAATGAGGACACCGAACTAGAGCCTTTGACTTCAAAGAAGTACAAAGCTTCCCTCTATAAACAGCACAAAGTTTAAACCTGCTGCAAACATTTTACAGAGAAATAAAATTCTACTAAATAAAGTTGTTAATTCGTGGAATCTTGTAAAAGAAAAATTTGATAATTTTCCTACAGTAAGGCTGAATTTGTTTGGCATCCGTTCAGAAATTTTAATTTAAAATTTAAAATTTGTGTTGAAGAAGAAGAATGTTAAAAAAAACTCAATAAATGAGGGTTTATGCAAAGACAAAATGTGATAAATCTTTTTGCACTGAAAGATTATCGGAGCCTGTATTGAGTGTTTAAATGGCATGCTATGGGAAAATAAATCATTTAACATTTCCTTTATGGGCATTTTTTTAATAAGAAAAGACTTCTACAAATCAACATCTTTGTTTGATTAAATCTTAAATATACAAAAATATCTACTGATATTTTTACATTTTTTTATAGATTTTTAGAAATCGGAAGCTTGAAAATGCTCACTTCAGTCTGATTTAAACCAGTCCGTGGCCTCAGAAAAGTTGGGGACCACTTTCATGAAGGATTCCATAAATAAAAGTGGATGAAAATCCATGCAGACTATAAGCACAGGCTTGAAAATCAATTTTATGCTTTATTTTAACAGTGACAATCAGGTGAGACTTACTGATAGTAGCCTTCTTCACATTGGAGACAAACACTTTTCTGCTCCTGATTCCCTGAATCCTCTGTGGTGGACAGAAGACAGAAATTTTAGTTTTCACCAGCAGGGGGCACTCCAATGACGCACAATTTTGCTCAGTTCAACTCAGTGTCACCCTGATTTCAGTCCTCAGCTGAGTGTGATCAGTGCAGAACGAAACACAGATTTACTTCGGAAACTATCCATCTAATAAAAATGTTGTGAACATGTGTAGGCTAAAATCTAGATGTACAGAGTATTCTAAATTAATAAAGTAGTTGTTTAAAAAAAATCCCACCACGGTGAATACTAACAAGAAATTCATTGAGTCTCTTTGGAGACTCACCAAAGGGAGAAGCTCATTTTCCTTCAGCCTAATTAATTCCTGCTGTCAACCCTAACCATAGAGCTGGAAAGTGAGGAAGAGCCACGCTGTCATGCCACTGCCCAAAGATGTCAAAACATCTCCAAGGACAGAGAGCACAAGGAAGTGGAAAAGAAACAGGGGAGGCGACAGATGGGAGGGAGAGGAGGTAAATGGTGGCTTTAGGAGACACTTCTGTAGACTTTCCCTTGGGACATTTGTCCTCTCCAAAAAAACAGCTCTCCGCCCACCCCAAACATCAACCTCTCATTCCTCTTGCTGTCTTTCTGGAGTACCCACAACTTAACACGGCACTGCTTTGCACTTGAGCGCAGTCGACAAGCCACTACCTGTGAAAGCAATTACTCCTACAGAGAAGAGGCTGGGAGAAAGGAAGGGTGGGTTGGGACAAAGGTATAAAAGAAGAGAGCCAGGAGCTGGAAATCATGCCTGCAGGCTGTGTCTGTGTGAGAGACAGAATAGCGCCCGCATAAATATTAACCGTGCAGCCTGGAGCAGGGGGGGTTTCAGCTGGCGTACACATCCTGAAGTGTTCACTTGTGGAATGTGCAAATACTTATGCACTTATGGTGAACATGTGACCACAAGTTAGACACTATTCCAGCACTTACTGGACACACGATCACTCTTTAAAGTGATTCAGACTCATTCAAAGCTAAAAACTTCTAACGATCAGATCAGACCACATGAAAATGGTGTTTTTAACATGTTCTTGTGGCATTTTTCTCAAGAAAATGTCTTTATTGAAATCGTAAATCAGGAGCCGACGAAAAAGTTGAGCTGAAAGCTCCCTTCTCCGCTCCATTCTGATGCATCCACTTGTAGACAAATAGATCCATGTGCATCTTCATTTTCCTCATCTGAGCTGGAATCTGGCTCCAAACTGTACAGATATTGTTTGCCATTTTGGCTGCTCTGATAGTGTTATGTGAGGGGCTGCAAGCTAGCGGAAGAAAGTACAATCAAAGGGGTTATGGGAAGTCAGGGCAGGCTCACTTCCAACAGCAACTCAGAGGAAAATGCAGAAACTACAGTATGTCCTATAGAAAACAACAGGCTAAAAATAGCATAATCATAGTTAAAAGGCCTCTTTTACAATAGATCAAAAGTATATTTAGCGTGACTTCTGAGTTACTCATCCCCCTAACGGTTTGAAAACATTCACATACAGCTGCTTCATTTCGTGTACATCCTACAACTTCACCGGAAGGCTGAGGCACCACCTTTCCAGGACTCCTCCTTTTTCTGTTTTAAGGATAGTGGCTTCGCCTCACACGTCTCCCGCGGGCGATCGCCCAGGTGGAAACCTGAAAGACCCAGAGACTGCTCCTGCCTCACAGACGAGGGCGTTGTCATCCCGGAATAGAGCCCTCTAATCAGGATGCAGATGATCCCTCACTGAACAAAGCGGATCACTTTGATCAACTTTGGGGATTCTGACCTTCACAGAGCAGCTGGATTGCCTCACTCTAGGGGTCAAAACAACCCATCTGTCTCTGTTCTGCAGTAATTCCTCCACAAACACAAAATCGCACCAATTAAAGTGTAAAAGTTGGAAACAATCAGTTCTCTTTCATCAAGCAAATTTACCAGCAGTGAGGATTTCGAGGCCACACAAAACATGAACTAATCCAGTAATTTCCAAATCTCTAGCCAGTGATTATAAATGGTGGTTTGCTGGGAAGATTAAGAGGCATAAAACTTGTGCTCAGTTAAAAGATGGGCTGAATTAATTTTGAAAGGACCCGAAAGAGGCTCCAGAATTTTTATCACAGGCTGCCAGGCTGGGGGATAAGATCTCATTCAACTCCACTTCAACACAAAACGCACATTTAATGCTCTGGAGGCTGAAATCAATCGACTGGGAGCAAATGCAAAGTTTCAACATTTGGTGGCACTTTTGCTCAGATATAAACGTCTATGCATGTCTGTGTGAAGTCAGTATGTTAAATGATATAACAGCCCGTCTTCCACAGCTCATAGCTGGAATATCATCACCTTTTGTGGTGTCCAAAATTCAATGTATTAAAAAAAAAGAATCTGAAATTTTGTGGTTTTAAAAAAAATCTAGTCATTTTTGAGTTTTTCTGATATATTAAAGGATAAGCAGCTGCCTCTTTCTTTGACATGAGATATTAGCTGTAAAAAAATGGCGTCTACTTACTGAGTTTACATTTCTCACAGCCATCATCGCAGGGAAAACACGCCTCACTCTCCTCATCTGAAGCTTCTCCTAATAAAAGACAAAGTTTTGTGTGAGTGAAATAAAATAAATGGCAAAATTAAAAAAAGTTTTATAATCTATTTTACTGGAGGTGAAAATAAAAACTCCACATCATTAAATGTAAACAAATAAATCCTCCTTAAACATCATAAGTTGATTGCTGATGTCCATAACTCCATCCTGCCGTTATAATTAGGCTCAGTGTGATTAATTATAATTTGGAGAGATGTGAGGAGAAGAGAGAAGCACAAATGAATAACAAATATCTGCACCACGGGTTTCCAGCGGTCTGCGGGGCATGTCGACACAAGCCTGCCTGCCACTAGAAAGGAATATTCGGTTTCACTCATCATTCTCAACACTTTAGGTCCAAACATGCTCACACGCTTTACATGTTTATAGCTGGATGTCAACTCCACTTCACATCGAGATTATCATACAGAATAAAATTGTCCAAACTTTCAGTTCTACTAAAAAATAAACAAATATTTTAATTTTCTGTTATTTATTTAAATAAATAAATAAAAGTAGCTTGCTAAACATGACACCATGTGTGCACTCTGTTCTTCATGTGTTTTATCATTTTTTGTCATATTAAAAGTTTTGTTTTTTTTGCCTGAAGTGTTTTTTTTTCCTCTTATCTAAGCAACATCCAGATTTTAAAGTTCTGCTTAGTCCACACACACATTAACCAAAAGTTTGCTTTTTTTAAAGTCTGTAAACCACATTTATATCTGACTGTCATCATAAAAAAATGCAGAAAATGCCGTTCAAGTCTGCTGAGAGTTTTCTTTAGTGATGATTCCGAGAACATTAAAAAAACGTGCTTATTTCAGCATTATGATTGTATGATTGTCGTATCATTAAATATGTGCTTATTCTACAGGTTGAGAAAATTTAAACGGTGAACAAATCTTTTATTTTCTCAAAAATCTGAAATTTCTGTGGGAGTCAGAGTGCAGAGTTGAGCAGAAATGGTCACCAGTTTTGACTCATTCTTTGGTAACACTCAGTTTATCTTGTGTTTTAGCAAGACAGCAGTTTTGACATTAATAACAGAAGCAGGATTTACCGTATCTGGGTTTTTTTGTTTATTTATTCACAAGTAGACAAAAAAATGTTGAAATAAGCTTTTTTATTTTTATCCTGTTTAAGCGTTTTATTTAACCAGAAAATGTTAGTGTAGATTCAAATACAATCTTATAAATCCTTATTATGAATACTAATTAAACAAATAAGAAAAATCTGGGTTTTTTTTGTATTTTTGTTTTGTTTCAGAAAACCTGACCTGTAAAATGCTGTATAATGTTACATGTGTGATGTTATTTGATAAGTTAAAACTCAATAAAAACTTGAGTTGAAAAAAAATAAAAAAATCTATGTAAAACCGATTCTAAAACAGCAAAAAAATGAATTGAATTTTCATAGAGAAATGACTTTGATCACATCTTAAAGATGTTTTTAAATGTTACAATCAGCTTTCAGAAACACATTTTTGTTACAAAGTGAGCATTTCCAGAGCATTTGTCCACACACACTAAATTTTAAAATATTTTTTTAATGCTAACATCCTATTATTTGTGTGGAATCAACCAAATAAAAATATTTTTTTTTCACAGTTGTCTGCAAATGTCTGTGTAGTGGTTGATGTTTTGTTGAGCAGCATCTCTCACCTGTGCTGCACTCCAGCTGAAAACAGTGGTCATGTCTGAGCTTGTGTCCCGGACTGCACTGTAAGCAGTGATCTGCTGCAGCGCAGACGCTGCAGTCTGCAGGACAGGGGTCACAGCGCATCCTTGCAGACTGAAAGAAGCCTCCGGGACACACTTCCCGACACTGATTCTGAAATAGGTACCTGGTAACACCAAACCTGTCTAGGTGGAGACACAAGTAAACAAAAAAGTGTTTTGATGCACAGCACAGGTATGTAGACAGGGAGCGGTTATGTCTGGATGATATACTGCAGGATCATCTGATGCAATCACTCTGCAAAGTGCTGATACAGATAGAATATCCATTTATGATAAAGACACCTAAACATGTCTGTGTGACTAAACATGTATTTTCTGCTCAGTGTATAGTGTCTGCATGCACATGCATGGGTGTGTGAGAGTCTGGCTTGTTATGAGAAAGTAACAGCCCAGTTAGAGACACATAGAAAGTTGTTAAGTCTCAGACAAACCTGCAATTAAATTCCACCACATTTAGAATTACGGTACGATAAGCAATTTAGAAAGTGTGTGTGAACGCAAAGGTGTCTGTGAAAGAGAAATCTGGTGTTCATTTTCTCTTGGCTGTCTGGGACCTCCATGCATGTGTGCAGATAGGTGTGTAACAGTATCTCCCTTGTGTAAATACTCTCATCCTGAGAGCCACAATACTGTCTGCAACAGTTTGATAAATGCCGTTTTTCCTAACACTATCAGCCTGATGTTTCTTCAGCTGTGACCCCTTAATGATGTCAGAGTTTTATATTAATAATTGAAAAATGACTCTTATTAACTTTAGATGACCCGTATAACCCCACTAAAGGATTTTTTTCCTTCTTTTTTTAAATAAAACATTTAAACGGACACAAACTTTAAACATATGAATGAGAAAATACTTCTAATCTAAAGACAAAACTTAGATTAAAGTTTTGAAAGATTTGATTGAAGTCAATTTACTTTTTAAAAACTTCAAAAGCAAGATTTTACAAATCTGTGCATCACTCTCTACAAACTTAATTTTACTCAAATAGAAATGCATTACATTTGATTGGTGACTCTAAAGAGGAGTGGTGTACCTGTGTCACAGCTGGTGCACATGTCCGGTCCGTCATCAGAGCACGCCTGGCAGGTGTGATGGCAGAGGTTACATACGCCCTCTTTGGGGTAGCGACCCATCTGGCAGTGGATCACACACTGTCCTTCCTCATATAACCTGTGTGTGGTGCAATTCACAGTTAATCTGCCTCATCTAAGTACATGTACGTTTTTAAATGCTCAGCTTTAACTTAGCAAAGGTACATTTCTTTAAGCTTCCTTAGTTACTATAAAGATATTTAAAGCACCATTTAGAAAATGTGAAAAATGTGGAATCTTTAACCCTTTAACTGCCACATTTTGAAAACATATTTTTTTAAAAAAATGTATTACTCACTCAAGAAAATAAGAACATTTTTTTTTGTCTTGGTTGGGTTTTTGAAGAAAAACGTTTTGTTTTTTTGTTGGGGTTTTAATGTGAAGAGTAGTCACCTTGTCGAGGGGCAGCTGGTGCAGTCCTCCCTCTCTGGACCCGTGCACCGCTCACAGGTAATGTCACACAAATGGCATTCCCCGTGTTTACTCATGTACTGTCCTGCACAGAAAGCCACACCGTTACATCACACGTTCTGCATCAACTTAATGTTGTACTGTTTCAATCTGAATTTTTTTTTCATCTTTTTGCATATTTTTGACTACCTTGAGATATGAATTAAGTAATCCAAGACCCTCGTCAGTTAGACTATTAGCTACTAGTGGCCTGAGTCAGATGTTTGTTTGTTTTTTTTTGGTTGATGAGAAGCTGGAAACACAATTTCTTCTCTAAGATATGATTGGACTCCCACATATTTAATCTTTACTTTTTCATTTTTATAGATTTAGCCAAAAATGAAAAAAAAAATCCAAGAGCATGACTGAACAAAAAATTTCTGATGCATTTCTGGTTTCCTCTCATAGTAATAATAATAATAATAATAATTGTTCGATTGCAAACAAAGTTTTGGATGAAGGCGATCTTGCAAATAAGGATTGTGTACTGGGGATTTGCTGCATCATAGGAAATCGGAATAGGTTTTTATTTCTGCAAGAATCTGATTCTTTAAAGGAGGGACGGATGCATATCAGAACAAAAACACCCGATATGGATCCAAATGTTTAGCAGTTCAAACTTCCAACAGTTACTGCTTCTACAATCATTTTATATACAATATTTTTGACATTTTTGTGTTTTTTCCCCCAGAAAAGCAGTTTGGCTAACTTCACCTGGTTACCCCTAATGCATTGGGAGGGCTAGGGTTCTTTTTAGACTTTAAATAGAGAGCAAATATTCTAATCCTTCAGATTAAAACCTTCAGAGGCGCCTATGGGATGCAAATACCTCTAATGGCCAGCATTTGTGGCTGTGATTGCTGCAACAGCTGGTCTCTGGAGGAGAAACTAATTAGAGCAGAAATGCATCAGGTTCATCTTGCATCCTTCCTCTAGCGCGCTGCCACATCATCCACTGCTGAGAATGTGCGTAGGCTTCAGAAACTGGAAACTCGGTTCTTGGTGCCAGGAACCACAACACCTGGCAGAGTCATTGTTAGGTCACTCTAATGATCAAAAACATCCATTCCAGGTAGAAACGATATAAAGCTTCATTCCACACTATAGTTAAAAAAAATAATTTGCCGTTTGCGATGAGTAAACTCTCAAATCTTGTTAGGAAATCATTCGAATTGGAATTAAAATCTGCATCCTCACACCTGATGTCTGTGATGAGTAATAGTGATGATGCTGTTGGAAACAATGACAGGCTCCTGTTTGAGCATAAGGACGGAGTGTTTGTGTGCATCCTGTAAGGCAGCAGTGAGGTTGTCGGTGCAATCAGGCTTTCAATGAAAAGCTCAGTTGTTCCTTTGGAGCGACTAAAGAGCTCCTTTGTGTGCAAACACAACAGGCTGGTGATTCCCATTCAGCAGAGCTCTGCTGAAACCATTCAAACAGCCCCCAAATAAACACACACACACTGCCTCTCTGTCTTACTCGTTTCCCCTTCACTTATTTTAACAAACAAATGTAGGGAGAAATACTCAGGGGACGCAGCATCACATAACTCCGCTCAGCAGAAACAGACACGGTGGACTCCTGAATGCCAGATGTGAACGGAACAGAGACGAGACCAAAGACAGATTGTCACTCTGACAAAAAAAAAAGAAAGCATTCTCTCTATTGTGGAGCAGTGCAGCCTGTTATCACAGAGATTCAAAACACTTAAGAACCTTTTCCCTCCGACACTTGGAAAAAAAAAACATTAAATCCCTTGATGGTTATAATAAGAATCCTGCTTTTTTAGGCTTTTAAATATCAAAATTTTGATTTACAGCATGTGGATTGTAAAAAATTTACAGCATATGTCATTAAAATGTTACAGATTCCTTGTTGGCTGGAAACAACTTGAACTTGGAAGAATTCCTCACATTTATTTCTGCATTTTTGAGAGAGAAAAATCAATAATAACATAAAATAAACTTGCCAAGAACTACTACAGAAGCAGTCTTGCATGCTCTCTAAACTTTAATCTGAATGCTTTTTAATTTTTTCATCAGAGGTAAATGAAATCGTTTTGTTCAGAGACAATTCTCTGATGACCCAGCTTCCAAACTTCCCAGTTATTGTATGATGCTGCAAACGACCCCTTTTGAACTATTATAGCCAGTTCTAAACCTCCATAAATATTATATATAGTAATCAAGGGTGTCTAAAGCACTAATAATCTTCTTAATGTTCATCCTGTATTACAACAACAAAAAACTAGAGTAAAAAATTGGCTAATTTACAACAATAATATCTTGGATAAGCAAATAAAACAAACAATCCGGTACCAGATAAATAGACCTGATTTTATTTGACTGTTTCTGTGAACAGCAGAAATTCCCCTCACTGCTGCAGGAAAACGACATGCTGATAAACTGAAAGTTTCTATGGTGAAGAACTCCGACATTCACTCTCATCCAATCCCTCTCATGAATGCAAACTAGTTTAGAAAGTGAAGCTTGCATCTATAATGAGGCAACAACAACTAGCACTGCTGATCTGGTTTTATCCACTGCCTACTTGTCATTGAGCACACATACTGTATCTCTCTTTTAGTGCTCTGCCCGGGGCCTGTGAAACTTTTATCTAATCAGCGCAATCAAGTGTTGGAAAACGCCTGAATTTGTAAACGTTAACTCAATAGAGGAGGCCCGAACATATGTAGAGATGGGGAATGTACCACGCGAAAAATGCAAATGGGGGGAATTATTCTCATCAGGACAATGCAAATAGGATTAATGAGAATTGAAGCGACAAAAACAGATTAAACATTTTAATAAGAACGTTTAAAAAAAAATTTAAAAACTAGGACTTTGAGTAACATTAATAATGTATTGTCACAGAAATGTCACAAGTACACAATAAAAACATATTTTTATGCAAAGGGTTGTGTGTGTTCTATCACACATCTTTAAATAATGACCATGATTAAAGGTTTTGTTACGAAAAGGGGAACTTTTCTTTTCTTTATTACAAATCATCCAATACCATTAACATCTGACAGTACAACAATTTATTTAAAACTGGCTGTGAAACCTTACAGAGATTTTTTTGTGTACTTTTGTTTTTTATTAGCGTCATCAGGTAAAGTTCACAGACAGACAGAGAGCAGGTGTCTGAAGTCTTGGCCTTATCTCGCACAAATATGCTTTTTTTGGCTGAATATTTCTGATTCTATACCTGCTTCTGCAGCTGTCAGCCAACCTTCAGCTTGAACAAATACTTCATCAATAATGAGTGGAAAACAGAGATATTTGGGGCTGGATTTGTTGAAACTTTTCCCTGTTAAAGTTGCTTTTGTCTGCCTGTCAGTGACTTTTATCTGCAAATATAACACTAAATCTTGTTTAATTTTGAGTCAATTTTCTTGACAGAATACACAGTGAATTAACAGGTGACATTTTACTGAGATTGAATACCTTTTTTTGGTAAATAAATGAAAATATAGCACTTTTTTTAACTTGTATTAAGCAAAATTGAATTTCTAATAGAAATATGTATTGGCAGATTAATTTACATCTTTTAGCCTTTATTTCAAGCTCATTTCATACTGATTTATTACATATTCATTAAAAAAAGGCAATTTGCCTCTTTAATGTCACCAGTTAGTTCACTGTGATGGACAAAAACTAATATTTGGAGTTTTTGCAGAACCCTTTTGGTGCAGTCCGTGTCCCTCAGTGGACGTGCATTGTTATAATGGAATGACGAGAGGAGAAAACTTCTAAAACTATTTTATTTCAGGACAGTAACATGTAGGGATGCACCGATACAGCTAAAATATCATCGACTGGACAAAGAAGTTTCCCTTCAGTGGCGTTACAATGGCATGTGGAAAAAAGTTTTAGATGCTTTGAGATCGAGTCGTTTTCTTGTTCAACAAAATGAAAAAAAAAATACCCCAGAAAATCCTTAAATCACTGTGATGGATGGCAACAGAACAGAATTTCAGGCTAAAGGTTTCTTTCTTCAGTGTGAAAAGTTGGCATCGGTACATCCCTAGTACCGCGAACTCATCATAATTTACTGCAGAGTTTCCCTCCTGGCAGAAAGCTCTGGAAGGAATGACTTTCGACTGGGTTTGTCATAGCTTTTCAAATAATCAATGCTGTCTGGGCTTACATCAAGAATAAATGGCATTCTCCTAGAAACAGCAATAAAGACAAACACACATTATTCAAGGGGCGGGTTTCTTCTGTTTTAGTAAATAAAATCCGGTGTTTCTTTACATTTTCGCCGTACAGTAACACCATAAAATCAGATTTTGCGTTTCTGCCATCATGTTTATAGGTGTGTGTGAAAAATTTGTATGTGTGGCATACAGAAAGTGTGGATTTATCTTCTCCCCCTCAACAGCCCAGACATGCATTATATTCACATTACTAAGTGTGCATTTTTTTCTTTTATATTTACAGGCAGAAAATCATGGCCTTTCCTACTGCAAGTTCACTTTCCATTTTTTTTTATTGTTAACACTGGAAAGAAAGGAGGAAGAGGAGCCAAAACAATCAAAAAGAAAAATAATTTGCACAGAATTCACAGGCTGAGTGGCTCATGTTTTTTATGCTGTTTTTAGCTGTGCCTCGTACACTGGCAAGAAAAAAAGAACGCTCAATTATTTTGGCATCGATGCTTTGGTCACAGAATACCAACACTTTTATTCTTTTTGTTTGTTTTGTTTTCATTTCTTCTTGAAGCAAGTCCCAGTCGTTTTTGCATCCTGACCACATGCGTCCCGGTACAGAAAAAAGGTAGGTTTGTTGTAGTCCTGTCATCGCACCTCCGATGCAGTCCTTGTAAAGAGGCACAGATTCTCTTATAAATTATGTGACTGTGAATGCGTGGGCAGAGGCTTTGAGAGGGCGGGGTGCCCCCCGTGTGCCCCACACCCCACCTCGGACTCCCTTTTCGCCCGGTGTCAGCGTCCCGTCAACCCTTTTGCGAGCACGTTCTGCAGCACAGCTGCTGCAGCACTCTCCTCTGGCAAAGATTGTTCTTTTTAACAAGGACGCAGAAGCTGCCTTCCGCCCAAGATTCTTCATTTGCTTTCCACAGAGCAGGAAGAAGAGACATAGGTAGTGTTTAGACAAGGGGAGGGGGGTCCACACAGGAACACACACCAAACAGTCGAATAACAAGCAGAGCCACATGATTGGTCAGGAGAGGGTTCAGGTGGAAGGAAGAGTTTGGTTCATCCAAACACAGGCGATGGTCACGGAGGTGGAAAATAGTCCGGAGGAGTGATTGGATCCATGTCAGGAGAAAAAAGGAAAATGGATTCAGGAGAAACACAGACAGAAAAGGGAAAAAAAAAGTCACACAATTAGTGAACTGAAGATTTTCTGATATTTACAACATCATTTTGCATTAAAAAAACAAATGAATAGTGAATCGGCAGTCTGTGATCAAACTCTGATATTATTTTGGATTTTTTTGTAACAATTACAGACTGAGGATGCACTAAAGCAGTCATTTTCACAAAAAAAGTTACACATGGACATTAATCTTGCAAATATTCATCTAAAAACAAGAGCTTGAACTTTAAGTTCTGAGTTACTAATGCGACGATCACAAATACAGCTGCCACAGCGCAATGAGGAGGCATGAACGTGGAGGGCGGCAGTCAGGCGAGCATCGGGGATGACGCCATTACAAAGAGAAGTATCGCCGGCTGGCAGCAGCTGTGATTGGACGATGTGTAAATGTCTCCGAACGGCAGCCATTCATATCAAGTGCCACCAGACGCTCAGTAGCCTGGAGGTTATAAAACGCAGGCCATTCTGCCTCAATCGTCATTTGCAAATCAGATTTGGATTTTTTTTTTTCTGTTACTTTGAAAGGATAAATAATGAAAATAAAATTGTTTTTTTTAAAGAAAATCTCATGTGTAATCTGAGGATTTTTCCATCTTTTCTTGAATTCTTAAAGCACAATAATATAACATTTTACATGGGGTTCCCAAACTTTTGATCCCTACTCTATAATTTTGTCAGGTTACAAAAGTAAGAATTTTTAGACAACATGCCTCCCAAGAAATCCTAATGTTCTGTCTTCTTCGTATTCTTCTCAGTATCAACTGCAATTTGTCAATATGGAGGTCTCAGAGTCATTGTGGTGCTATCAATCCCACATCAATCCCATCTCCCCATTTGGATCCACGCTGGACAGGATCTCAGATTGACGTCTGTTCTTCGTCAGGCCCATGACAACAGCCCTCACCGTCCGACTTCTAACGGGTGGCAGCACAGGGGCTGGAGGGCGGCAGTCTGAATTGGCCAATCATCAGACAGTTTTGGGGACCATGGAGACCCTCCTATCAGTCAATTATCATTCTGCTGCCTTCCTGCCACTCCGCAACCTTAAAAAGTGCCCGAGCGGATACTGACCTATGCCAAAAAATCGTCTGGTTGCTGTAAATTTTTTACTTTTCTTAAAACCTCCATGGCCGCTGCAAATGTGACTGCCGCCTCATGATCACAAACTTGCATTTAGGTCACAGCGCTGTGGCATTTTGGGATTTGTGACCATCAAAATAAAAGCAGTTTGAAGCTAAACGATTTGTGTAAACTCATGCACATTCTTTTTCCAAACAAGCACATGCAGCAGAGTGAGTTAGTGTAAAGCAGGAGAAATCAGGAAAATTGATTTAGGGAAAAAAAAATGAAAGGACAAGAAGGAGGTGTTATCAAGAAGAATCTCAGCCAATGCAAAGTGTTTAGACACTATAAAAATAAAAAAACGAACAATTAGGGGAAGTAGTGGCTTTATGTTAGTATAAAAGGGCAAGAATGTGCAAGTGTGTTTTCCCAAAGGAATTTACTTGAGTAACACGCAGAATGTGAATAAGTGAGATTAGAAAAACAAAACTAAAAGCAAGGACAGAATGCCTCCCTGCTTTGAAGCTGCAGTTTCATTCAAGCTGTTAGTACGAAGACTCAACCAAAATAATAAATAAGAAAAGATAATAAATATTCCTTGTGCATTTATTTTTGTCACTTAGGGGATTTAGTATTAGACGTTTATTATATGAACTAGTTGAGCAATTTGTATGATTTTCTACAGATTTAGAAAGCCAGAATCATTTAGCCATCAACTTTTATGGAACTTCATAACTAATCTTTATTTTTCTTTTTAAAGTCAAACTTGAAAATGTTGAGCAGATCAATCCTAAATATGCTGTCTCTCCAAAAGGCGAGGACAAAATGCATATAATAAATGAGAAATCTGACAACTCACCATCTTTGCAGATGGTGCTGACCACACAGGCTCCCGCCTCCAGATTGTAACCACTGACGCAGGTACTGCAGTTTCGTTCACCGGGCCCCGAGCACTCATAACAGCTATTGTCGCACCTGTCCAAGGTGACACGAAGATCACAAATGAATCATGGATGCATTCAAAGACAAGAAGATCACAAATGAATCACGGATGCATTCAAAGACAAGATCTCCAAAACAAACATAAATTCAAACACAAAAAACATCAAAATCTGGAAGATAGATCTTTTATATTTTTAAGAATTGATATCTAAGCTTTGAAGTAAAGGAATACTTATCCTTTATTTGTACTTAACAGTTTATTCTTGTGTAATTTGCAAAAAAGGAAGAAGATTTCAGCAATTATAAATTCCAAATAAAAACACCTGGCTTAAAATAAACATAAGCCAACACTTTCATGCCTGTAAAACTATTTTCTCCCAAAAATCAGCTTTTAATCTGCTTTATTCAAGGTTTCCCTCTAAAAATTCTCCCGGGTCACTGAATGCATCATTAGTAACTAAAATATTTTGCAACAATAAAACAGTGAGGATATAAGATTGTGTTTTTCTTTTTAGGGGCTTGTTCTTAAAAACAAAGAAAAAAAGTAGAAATAGATAAACAGTTGGGTTCAAGCCTAAATAAGGGTCAAATGGAGCATATAAATAATTCAAGGTGGAAGAGTGAGGAAGGAGAGAGGAATGAAACAGATAAGAGAGGCAGACCAGATGTCTGAGGAGTTTCACAGTGAAAGAAGACAAACTAGTCATCAAGTCTCCAAACATGTTATCACTGTTATGTTTTCTCTTCCTCTCGTTCTCCTTACTCAGGTTAACAGGAGCGCAGAGTGACGCAGCCCAACTGTCTGTGGGAAAAGTTCAACCTTCACGAGGACTCTGAACCACGTCCGTGTGTCAAAGTTTGCGTCATTTACATAAAATTCTAGCAAGACTTTTTTGTTTTTTTAATTATGCTCATGGTAACCACCTATTAGGCTCCTATTTTAATTACAAGACTATTCAAATTCTGTTTTCCAGTCAGAATTCTGTCTTGGAAAAGTCCAACGTGGGAAACATTCATTTAGTCGAGATTGTGGGATCAGTAGCAGAATGATGAACGCTAACTAGTTTAACTCACCAATGTTGTCTAACTGATAGTATATATGAAGGAGGTCAGACTGGTGCTAAAATATTACTTTGGTCTTTTATATTCCAAACATGACAACACATTCAGCTGACATCTTGTTACTGAAAACAGCAGAAAGAAAATAGAAAAAATATGAAAATGTTATATATATATATATATATATATATATATGTCAAGTTTTTTTCCAGTGGTGTTTTAATTATGATTATGCAGTTTTCAAGCCAAAGTCAAAATGTGTTGGCCTCCTAATTACCCATCAGCCCTTTGTTTACATTCTCCCCTGCTAGCTTATAGCACCTCGCAAGGCAAAACTAGCAAAAAAAAAAAAGTATTAATTAAATAACGGCAAGAAATATCAGAGCTATCCACCCGTACAATTTTGAGGGAGATTCTAACTTAGACGAGTAAAATAAAGACATTAATGGATCTATTTGTCTGTAAGTGGATCCATGAGAATTGTAGCGGAGAAGGAGACTTTGGCCCGTCCATGGCAGTCGCTGCGTCACAAACCTGAGCTTTTTCAAACCGCTGGTTTTCATCTGATCCTGATCAAATGCGATTTGAATTAAGACTGAAAAAAATCAGTTTTAATCTTAAATTATTTTATATACGTCCTCCAGTATGAAAAAAGTGCTACAAAAACCCGATTCTCATTGGAGTGTGTCTTTAAAGAAAAAAACAACCTTAATTTTACGAATCAGGTGACTTGTTTAGCTCATAGTCCCTTTGCAGTGCACGTGTCAGAGGTGTTAGCTGGCGTACACACTCACTTCTTGCAGGACCTCTGTGGTTGCCCGTTATCTGAGCTCTGCTCAAACAGGTAGTAACCAGAACTGCAAGTCGACACACACCGCCAGTCCTCCAGTAAGTAGCCATCAGCACACTTGGTGCACGCCTCTACACCCGTGCCTGAAACACAGAAACATTGTGAATATGTTTAATCTTTCATTGGGATCAGAATTGTCTTGATAGATGTATTTTTGCAAATGAAGTTATTTTGACGTCCGAACCTGCGCAGGTGGCACAGGCTCGATGGCAGGGCTCGCATGTCCTCCTGTGGCCGTTGTAGTAAGAACCTGCATCACACGTCATCTGACACTTGTTTGCTTGAAGGCTGATGAGTGAAAAACACAAAACTGTTCATTAAAACTATTAGTGCATTAATAGCAAAAACATTTCTAATCCAAGAGTAACAGTCTATTCATCTGACACCTATGTGCTGTTTTGACATTAGAGACGTGATTTCGGAGGTGCCAGATGTGCGGATGAGAGTCAGGAGGTTGTAGTCGGTTTTTTGAAGTCACAGCAAGGGCAGGTTGGTGAGCTCACTGCTCTGAGCTGAGAAACAGCTGTCCTGCGTTACTGAACGCTTCCCAGAAACGATCTGCTCCACTCTTCCTCTCTGGCTCCTAACGCAGCATTAATGCTGGACTAAATAATGAGAAGGGGATTGAACATATGAGCACGCACACCCGCATGTGCTATTGTGTTTTAATGTGACACCGAATGCACTCGCTGGAAATTAGCGCCCGAATATGTCAAGACTCAAATATTTTCAAACCTTTTAAAAGGGTTTCCTGCATTTCTACTCTCAGGTCAGACGTAGTGCAAACAAACTTTACTAACACTGAAGGTTTGAAGTATAAGCTTCATAAATGTCATTTTATTTAAACATTTGAAAAGCAGTGGGAGGATAAGTCTTTTAAAATGCCACATCTTGTTTTTGAGGGTTTCCTGCTGTTTAGAGTTAGGTAACAAACAAAGAGAAACAGACAAAAGAAAATACAAATTACGATACAAGTACATAACTAACACACACTGACTGAACATAACTGATGTTTAATATATATTATATATATAATATATATTATATTATAATATATATTACTAAGAAGGACGAAAAAGACATTCAAACTATTTAGGGTCATGGAAACAAAAACAAGCAGGTTTTAAATGTAGTAAAAATGAAGTCAAAGATGTAAAATAACAAACAAAAGTTGAAAGGTTTTTTTACTCTTTGGGAGAGCAAATGCAAAAAAAAAAAAGCTTGTTTTTCCTGAATTTCTGTCAAATTTGGGGACGTGAAAATTATTGGATCAGTATGACAGTGGTTGTAATCTTCAGAAGATCAGTGAACTGTTTGATAAATCAAAAATGTATTATATTGCAATATCAACCAATATTGCAACAGATGGCAGAAACCACAATAAATAGATACTTCAAGAATTGTTGTAGTGAATTGAAAATGTAATCGATGGCTTTTATTCATTTCATTACTGCAATATTGGTCACTAACAATGCAAATTTTCCTCATGTTGTGAAGCCTTGATCAGAGGTGTAAAGAAAACTTCTTCAGAAACATTTTAGCAAACATATTTTAACCCAAAACATGTTGAAATGTAGTAAATGGGAAATAACATGTAAAATAAATCAACCTTAAAATGCTTAGTTACTTAAACCATATGATAGAAATGATCCCACACCAAATTCTCCATGTGAAGACTGATGTCCCCGCCTTTTTTAAAAAAAATCTTATTTGCATAATAAAATTTGTCAGATTCCGTGGGGAGATCAGCTAAATGCAGTTGGGGTGAGTTTGAAACATCCCCCAATTTTTCAAAACGCATTTTCTTTGTGGATATAATTAAAAATGGCTTTCATTCTGATCATATATTAGCATCTGTAACATGCCATAAATGAAAAATTAAGAAAAATATGAGCCCTTTTTCCTTCTGCGACACTGATGATCAATAAACACATTAAGTGGAAGTCATCAACAGATCATTGGCTTGTTAAAGGCTAAAAAAAAGACATAACTAATGAGGGACACAGAATCCAAGTCGATACATCAAGACTGAAATCTGTCTTCACCAAACCCTCTAAACTCATCAATGCTTTGAGAACGAATCAGTGGCTCTTTGTTAAGATTGTTAGCTTACCTCGTTCCAGGTTTACACTCTGTGCAGATATTGGCAGCTGTACACTTCTTACAGTTCTCCTGGCATCTTCTACAAATGTTGGAAACTGGAAGAAACAAACACAGAAGCTGCTGGTTTACAGGGAGCTGAAGAGCACTTTAGCATTTACTGAAAAAAAAAAACGATGGCAGAGCAGAGCACAGCTAAACCAGAGTGGAAATCTTTTAAACTGCAGGAACCAATAGATCAGAAGAGCAGACGATGGACAAAAAAGTTCTTTGTTGTCCCACCTGACTACTAGTCTATTGTAAAATTTTTACTTGATATTGAAAATTTATATTGAAACCTTCACGACCACAAAATAGCTTCTTTAAAAATAGGAAATTATTGTTTTGTTCCTAATATTTGGATAAAAACTGATTTTTTTTTTACTCCTCAAGGCAACCTTCATTATGTGTAAATCCCCCTTTTAGGCCAACACTTCGTTCAATAGTTTAAAAAATAGTTGAATTAATGTCCTTTTTCATACTTACACACTAATTAAAAAACCTGTGTATTAAAAATGAATTAAAAACAGACAAAATGCTTTCAAGAGTTTGCCAGAAATCCTCTGTAATTCTCTTATTTTATAAAATTGGCAACAAAAAATGCGGTGGCTGAGGGCCAGACAACAACCAAAAAAAAAAAAAAGAACGGAAACGATCTATCCAGTACATCTTGACCTGTACAAATACTATAATACAACATGTACCATATGTGCTTCTCGGCTGCCAGAGTCTGTTCCAGCTCTGACACTAACTTGGCTGTGAATTTTATACACATAATTAAAAGATATACATAGTTGCTGCAGCTGAGTCCTAATCCGCTTTTACCCAGACTGGCATGCATTTAAAACCTCAGTCAGTCATAAGTACAAACATTCAATGTTTACTGTACGACTGTGTTTATTCTAAATCTGTGGAAACCTTAAAAAAAGATCAATTATCTTTCATGTAATCCAGAAACAATCCTGTAGATCTGTTTCATTTCAGGGTTGATTCACAAAAAAAGCAGCGTGCCAACTTTTCAGTCCTGTTCAAGTCAGCAAGTGCACAAAAATAAACAAATGGCTAGACGTTACATCAAGGATACAAAGACATCATTCTAAGAGGGGGAGTGAAGGCAGTTTTGCTTATTAATTTCTGTAGAGCAGGTGGCTGACAGATGTTTGCACAAATTCCCCCCTTTTTTTCCATTTATGGATGGCTTTCTTTATGCAGTTCAACTGAGTTTGAAGTAAGGAAAAAATGTTTGAAATAAAAAAAAAAGCTTACAAAAGACAGATGAATCAATTAGATTTTCAACATAATGAGTGTTTCCAACACATTTTTGATTAATTTCCTTTGTCAGCTTTGGCAGACGACCTCACCGTTATCGAGGTAGAAGCTGTCGGCGCAGTTGGCAACGCATGTGTTGGTGCCCTCGTTGAGGTGGAAACCAGGCCTGCATGAGGTGCACTGATCGCTGCGACTCCCAACACAAGTCTCGCACAAGGAGGAGCACTTTTTGCAACGCTTCCTGTCGTCACGGAAAAAGCCACTGGGACAGTCAGAGACGCACATCCTGGAGTGAGAATGACAGACAAAACCAAGGGGAATTAGTTAGAAGTGTCATAAAAACAAGATCAAAGTGTAAAAATGTTCCTCAAGTGGTAAATGAGTAAACCCACTAATACTTGATTACAAAGATCTGCTATAATTTAGCGTCAACTAGCTGAGAGGAGACATCCCTGTGGTGAAGATTAGCACCACTTTCACATGAAAAAAACATTTTTCGCAGCAGCATCTCCTGATAAATTCAACCTACAGATGCAGAGATAGAGACTAAAAAGCTGCGTGCACAAGTCAACATCTGCTAGTTAACTTGACACCCCCTCTATTGCCCCCAATCTCACCCAGAGACTCACTTTCCTTTCTAGGGTTATTTAACCTGAAAAATACTCTAGATCACAAAACTCCGTACACTCGTACGCTGTATCCTCCGCCGAGGAAGACATCCAGCATGACATGTGGCACACATCCACGTGAGAAAGCTACTCCGACACGCTTTTGTTCTGGAATTTCAACACCTGCTTTCTCTCCTATTTAGATGTAATCCAATAATTTGGAAAATAGATGACAGAAGCTTTCAACTAAACCAACAAAATAAGTCTGTTTGATCACTCTGACAGCTCAAACATACAAACTGTAAATTATTAAAGCTCCACAAACATATACAGGAAAAGTGATTGTGCTTTGAATAGAAATGGTGCTAAAAATGCAAACTCAATGACCAAGAGTTTTAATTGTTGTTTAAAAGTGATCCTTTACATTATTGTATTACTGTCTTGAAACATGACTCCTATGATAGTTTTACATTATTTTTCAGTTTAACACCTGCAGAAATAACACAAAGAATTAGTGAGTGTTCAGACTGGAAAAGTATGTTGGTCCAAACAGAGTCTGCTTAATTTGCTCCAGTCGAGTCCTGAACTTTGTGTTATTCAAACTGTCGTTTACCAGCAATCTGTTTCTAATTGAAGCCTGTTTAGTCACAAAACCATGTGACTAAAGAAATCTTCAGTCATTGGCCAGGATTTGGAAGGGCGGGGCAAGCAACAAGAGAAAGACTAAAGGAAGTCCTAAGCGTTGCAATCCTTGTCAGGATAGTTCACTTATTCAAACTTTCAATTTTGACCAATTTTGAATATCTGTATTAACGTATTCCTCCTCAGTTTACATCACGTGACAACCGGCTACTGCGGGCTTTTTGGTTTAGTTGTTCTTTACTTTATTTTGCTATACTATTTTATTTTACTTTATTTTGTTATTCTATTTTACTTATTTTGTATTTTACTCCATTTGTATGCTGTACGGACGCTGGTATCTGAATTTCCCTGAGGACTTCCAAAGGGATTAATAAAGTATTTTCTAGTCTATTCTTCTCCAAGAACAGACTATTTTCAGCTCAGAAACTAACAAAGACGACCCCAAAAGATGGAGTTCCTGGTCCAAGACCAAGATTTTCAGACTGAAAATTTGTTTTGAATTATCAGGGGAAACATGTCCAGTTTGAATACACCCTTTGATAAAGGGCTATATGGTGTAATAATTACCACTAATATGTGTTTTTTTTTTTTTTTTTGGGGAAAACCAAAAAAAAGAAAAAAAATAATAATTTCAGGGCAAACTGTAAATTTGCACAAAAAACAACTAAGATTAGCATTACTACAATTACTCAAAAACAGCAGGACTGACAAATGTTGCTTCTAGACTAAACACATCTATGAGTATGGAAACGTACTGCATTTAATTGAAACAAATAAAACAAAAAAATTGAGGATCTTTGTTCTAAATTTTTTTTCTGTTTTCAAAAAATCTAAAAACGTGTGATCTAGGTTCAAATTTTTTAGGGTTACATAAAAATAAAAAAACATGTGATGTAGATTCTATTATTATGGATAATATGAAAGATTTCTAAAAGGTGTGATTTATGCTCTCATTTTTCTCAGGTTAAAAAAACAATGATTTTCATTGACGTTTTTTTGTATTTTAAATGTATTTGATATAATGGGCGCACATTTTTTTCAGACCACTGCATATAAATATATCTCATTAAAGAATAACAAAGAAAGTGCCACTAACCTCACACTTGACAACTACATTGTGAAAATGGACAGACTAAATATAAATTTGGCACAGGGCTATTTCCACCAACATTTTGTTAAACTTAATATCATTTAAATTCGGTTGAAAAATAATTCAATAATCTATAGAAAAATATGTTCAGTTAGTATTTTCAAGGCTGATATCCAACTGATTACACCAATTGTGTATAACTATAATGATAAAAGCCACATCAAGGAAAGTTTGTGAATTCTAATTCATTTATATTTA
The DNA here is from genome assembly GCF_002922805.2 of Oryzias melastigma. Lineage (NCBI taxonomy): Eukaryota > Metazoa > Chordata > Actinopteri > Beloniformes > Adrianichthyidae > Oryzias > Oryzias melastigma. The sequence continues at coordinate 17,854,560 of NC_050520.1, forward strand.
ATTATTGAAAAGATCCATCTGCCATTTCCCTCTGAATAACTGATCAGAAGCCAAATGAAGTCACAACGGTTATGTGAATTTCCACACAGTGATGTGAATGCGAAAGTTCAGTTGGTGTTGATGGGGTTGTGTTATTAGGTTCAACAGAGTAATTCTGTTGTTAGAAACAACACAGGAAATCAGATCATTTGGGGGGAAATTGGATTTCGGATTTGAGCCAAAAACTTCTATAAGAGGCTAAAATAAACTTGGAAAAAAATGGGTCTTCAGTCAATTTACAAAGACACTAAGCTAACCAAAAATATTAAACAATGTAATATAAATATATATTTAATAAGTTACCAACTTAAAATGAGAAACTAGAAGCAAAGAGTTTTTTGGGACCCTCTAATCTAAGACAGCCACATGTAAAAACCCTTTTGGTAGGTGCAGACCATCACGTGTAAGGTTGTAATTAACAGAACATTACACCCGACTACCCGACTACC
>NC_050520.1:17855061-17883904 GCF_002922805.2 Oryzias melastigma
TTCATTCATCAATTGCTCCCTGTGGTTGCAGAAAAGGGCAGCACACCTCTAAAGTGGGCTAATAATAAGTTGCAGCGCGGCTTGCACATTCTCATGCACCTGCATCAGTCTGCCTTTTATTAGCATGGAGACAAGCTGACACAAAGGCAATTACCATAGACTTTGATCCTAATGAGATCCTAAGGGCACACACAAATGTACACACTGCTGTGTAAAACAGACTGCACCTCCTTTACATTCAAAGCTTTTCGGATCGGGCCGTAATTGAAAGCCGTCTGGTACTTCTCTTTAAAATACAGTTTCATTTAACACATTAAATTCCTTTCTTTCTTCTATTATTTTCTTTTCGTTTAGCTTTCCTGTACATTTCCGACGCTCCCACGTGTTGTAAAAGTACATTGAACCGGCTGTGTGTAAATAAGGTGCAACACAAATGAAACTGCTTTGCCTTAAAGGGATGAAAATAAGACTTCAGCTAAACAATATTAGCTGCTAAAGTGTTTAAAAATTGTGGTGTGTTGCACAAAGTCGTTCTTTATTTTGCAAAAAATGTAGAACTTCTCTATGGAAACGAAAAATCTCTCAAACAAAAGAGATCAATCTTTAAGATTTCCAAAGAGACAAACATAAAACATCAAAAGTCAATCATTCCAGCTGTGGAAATTTGGTGAAAAATGAAAACATTTTTGAAAAATCTACAAAGAAGTTTTACTTTTTTTAGCCTTTTCCAGTAATTTCAAAGATTACCCATGAAGCCTGAAACTGACAAAATTATATGCAGACAATTCAAGTGACAATTTTGTATTAAAGGTTATATTTAATTCATATCTTTAAACTCCCACTCTGATCATCTTTAGATCCATTTTTAAAGTGTTCCCAATTTTAATAAGGATTGTTTTAATGCATTTTTTTAAACTGTGTAATTTTCTAGGACATAGTTTCTGCAGAGCGGCAGTAGTTCATTAGAAATTTTGCTTCTGAGTTGTGGGAGGGACTGTTGGTGTGGAGCAAGCCTGCCCCCACTTCACATTATCCATTTGTTCACATTGTCTCCCGCTAGCTTACAGCTCCTCACACTTCCAATGTAACATTACTGGTGCAACAAAAAAGGCGAACAATACTGGAGCTCTGTCAGACAAGGAAAACAAAGATGTGCGTGGATCTGTTTGTTTGATGCAGTGTGATACATCAGAATAGAGCAGAGTAAGGAGTTTGTGGCCGCTACAGCCTTTTTTTTGACAGCACTTTTTAGTCTGATTCGCTACAATCTGAATACAGAAATAATCATAAATGCAGTTTTCTTTATATATATCTCCACCTTCACGAGTTCCTGACACCAAAAACACCATTTTCACTGGAGTGAGTCTTTGATTAAGTCCAGTTTAGCATTGCAGAGAAGTTTTCTAAGAACGTACTTGGTAAGATGTTGAACAAAAGGTTAAAACGTAAAATCAGAAGGAGATAAAGATCTCTTGTATTTAATAAGGTGGTAAAGGAGTCTGACCTGGTGTTGTTTTTGAACTTGAGGAAGTAATGCAGACAGTTAATGCACTGGTAGGGTCCTGGGCCCTCACAGCCGTTATCACTGCACTCAGAGTCACAGGGTCCTGAGCAGAAACAGAGGTTTTGTTAGCTCACATCTGTGAACTGCTTCCATCATTTGTCTTTTTTTTGTGGAAAATTTAGAAAAACCAATAAAAACACCTTGCACAGGATTGATCACCTACCGTTGTATTCCTCTGTGACGTCGTCTTCAGGGGACGGAACCGCAAAGCGAGGCTTTTCGACGTGTGGGGACGAGTATGGGTTCACAGAGGTTCCGTATAGCACCAACGACCATTCTTTCAGCTTGCCTGAGAAAAATAAGTTTTGTAAAAAAATAATCCTGTATGCAAGCTTTCTAAACTTATTTACAACTTCATTACCAGGCACTTTCTGACTGCGAAGTTGAGAAGGTGAGTCGTAGATCTCTAGGACCCAGTCGCCGGCTGCCTTCTCTCCCCAGCAGTGTGTGGTCATAAACTCCCAGTTCTTAAAGCCCTCCATGGAGTGATCAAACAACCTGTTCATCAATAATACAAACCAGTTTATATGATATATACCAACCCACACAAATAAAAACAAATCCCACTATAATATCTAATTAGCTACAGATTTACCACAGCTTTTAATGAAACGTTATTAATAAAAAAGCTTTGCTTCATATTTGTTGAAAAGGGGATATTCAACATCCAGCTTTCTTTCATCTCAAATAATAATAATAATAAAGATTGTGTAGCTACAAAAATGCAATTAGGAATGCAGATCAAATCAGTCTAGAAGCTGATTGAATAGGAACATGTTGTCACACAATGATGCACATGTGAGAGATGAAGGACTCGAGCAGTTTATACATCATCTCTGCTTCTGACAGCCCAATTAATGCCAAGCATCACAACACATTGCTCTTCTCTACTGTTATAGCCTGTCATTTGTATGTAATGTGTTTTGCAGCCCTGTTGCTTTGCGAGTCACTGATTAGCTTTTTTAATTACCCTGTAGGCAAGTTTAAGTTTGCTTTAGACAACTTCAACACAATAAGAGCCGAGGGCAAAAACAGACACAGCCTCCAAGCAGTCACCAATCTGAGGGGAAACTATCTGAATTTTAGACTAAAATTGATTTATTTTCCTACCTTTTTAATCCACTTAAGAGTTTGTTTGTCATGTGTCTCATTTTTAAGTCATGATAACTCAAAAAATTAGCAAATGACTAAATAATAAATGCTTCCAAATGAAAACACAAACAATAGAATGACAGATAATTAAAACCCTCATGATTGTTTTATTTATTTTCAGTTCTTTACCTGTTTGCAAGCAGCTGAGACTTGGTCCCTGAGGGTGACGTCAGGTTGATTGACAAGTCACCGCGACGAGGGTGTGTGATTGTAATGCGTACAACCACATGCTCCAGGTAAATCACATGCTGGTTGGGGTTGTCGGCACATCCAGTTGCCTTGTACACTGAACGAACCACGTGCTCCGGACGGATAGTTCTGCATGACAATGAAGGGAGAACAAATCTGTTAGACAAAAAGCTTCACAAACAAGGAAAATAAAAGAGAAAAAAATCATTCCTATTAAAAATTAGGAGCCAGATTTATAGAAAATTGATTTATTAAGTCAAGTAATTTGACTAAATTACAATCACAACAGATTAGATTAGGTTGGGTAATTTCATTCAGCTTTGGCTGCTTTGTTCCCCTCCACAGAGACCTTTGACTCTGTTTAAACAAAGCAACGTCACTTAATATCAAACCTCCTAAAACAATCAGACGTGTGGCTTTTCACCCAAAAGGAAACACAGCAACGACTCCTAACATTTTACACTTCTTGCCAAAGAAACTAAAAACACGAGCAGGATAGGAACGACAAAGTACATTATTTATTCGGTCTGCTATGCACGGCTCGCAGCTGGACTGGACGGCCAACACAAACATCTAATGGTCTCCTGAAAAACATCTGTGGTATGACTTAAATACGACTGCGACCAAATACAGCTCTGCAGAAGGAATCGCTGAATCCAATGCAGACGGTAAAAGACTCAACACACAGAACACAATGTTTACTGTTAGAAAAGCTAGGAAGTTCCTTTTATTTGTAGAAAATAAATGTAGAATGTAATTCCAGTTTGTAAGGAAAGATTATGTCATCTAAGGTGGTTTATTCAAGAGGCAATTTTTCAAAATAATAGTGACAATATTATCAAAAAGTTACTCTATTAACCAGTTACAACCCACTTGTAGACATATTTTCTTATATCATGCTGCTGTTAATTCTGCAGAAAAAATACCTCGAGGTAAATATTAGCTGCTTTAAATCAAGTCCAGTAAAAACACACAAAAAAATCACATTTTAACACTTGTCGTGATGACTGATTGCTCCAAACTCAGTGACTTATTTCATCATTAAAGTGTTCTCCTTTGATTATTTATATGAAATAAATCACACAAAGTTTCTGTTTTCATTGACATCATAAATTTGTTCTGTAAAAAGTCAACCTTGGTCACTAGGATTCATTTGACAGTTTTATTTTGCTGAAATTAGCAACCTTAGCTTGTTATGTTTCAAGTTAATTCTGCATAAATACAGCGGTTAAACAACATTTAAGAATCAAGTAAACTGAAAAGTTTAATATAAAAACGGCTTACCAACAAGCATGTTTGTAGAAATAAACCACACTGTTAAAATGACCTTCTGAGGATCATAAAGTGGAAAAAAACAACTTTGGCCATTTTATTTCAAAGTTCAGAATGGACTGTATACATGTACAGGCCGAGCAGAGTGAGGCCAAAGTCTATCAAGCAACTTGCATAAGTTTTATGTACTTTTTAAAATGTAGGAATCCACCGCATGTCAACATCGCTATAGACAGCCACACACAGTCAATACAGTATGGTGAGAGTTTCAGAGTTTTAGAAAACTAAGGGGGCAAAGGAGACATCTGTTCAAGTGAAAAATACTTCTACCCCTTCCAAATGTGCTTCTAAAATTGGTTTATAAACGTCATCAAAAGAAAAAATGAATGAATTTTTATTTATGTCATGGTTTTGTTTACCACTGGGCCACCAAAGCGCTTTAGATCAAGAAGAAAAAGTACAACATTTCACAAATTAAGAACAAAAGTATAAAAAATTCTAGGCCTCAAAGGCTGGTGGCCTACATGTTTTTAAACCAACCTGCCATTGAAGCTCCTTACTGGATAAACACACCTGATCCAGGTAATCAACAGCAGATAAAGCAGAGTTTCCTGGAAAACTAGCAGGAGGTCGCCTCCCGAGGCCTGGATTTGGACAGTCCTGTTCCAATTTCTCTACAAATTGGAACAAATATGAAGAGTGCAGCTGTGTGAACGGACAGCTGTTGTGTGTCGATTTGGTTTCTTATCCACTGCTTAGATGTGAAAGACCAAGTTTGCACATGTAGGAGTACATACTGAAATATGTATTTTTATATTTCACCCTCTAAAGTCAAAGAAGTTATTAGGAAACCCATTTTACAGCTTAAAACCTTAAAATGACAACAAACCAGACTGTACATGTGCTTCTTGAGACCCCCAGTTTACTGGAGCAAAACCAGCAAAGACACCGACAACGCTTCAGTCTGAAGTCAGTGAGCTCTCCGCTGAAAGGAGACCAGATTAGGACCCAAGTTCATCCAACTCAGAACGGGGCTCAGGCTTCCAGCGGCATCAACAATAACAAGCTGTGAAGACCTGGCTCTCTCATGTAAGAGTTTGTGCGTGTGTGCACATAGTGAAGGTCTTATGTGAAAACCACCCTGCCAGAACTAATGCTTGGCCCCTATCAAGGTACAGCTTGCACAACCGCACTCTCCAACATGTGCCAGGAAAAACACGGGGGACAGAGAAATATGAAAAGAAAAGAAAGACACTAAAAGAGAGAAAAACGAGAACTTGCTAAGACAAAGAGGAGGAAACTACAAACAAATCTGCTGCACAGATTTACAACAATCTTTGCTTTTGCTGCACTTTTTAATCAACAGGGGGCTGACAAAAGCAGCTGTTACAGAAACTTTTTCTAATGACATTTTTGAAGATATTTTAGAACCATCCTTCACATGTACACATGAGCCGGTTCTAACAGAACTCAGAAGCGCTTCTGCACAATGCAGATGAACTGCTGCCTTCTTATGCAACAGCTTCAGATAACAGTTCTAAGTGTAGCAACAGACTGCGTTACTTTCTTTTTTTTTTCAAGTTACTTCAGAGTCCATAAAGCTTTGTTGACCTATGATTCACAGACGCTCTAATTTTAATTTTAAAATGCAGGGAACAAATTTCACACACATCTAATTGGACTTTAACTTAACCGTTCCCCGTTAGATCACAACATCTTCTGCAAACATCACAGTCCACAAAGATTCCTCTCTAACCTTTCTCAGTCTGTCCATCACCACAGCAAAGAAAAAGGGGGCTCAAAGCGGATCCTTGCTGCACTCCCGCCTCTGCCTGTCACATCCACACTAACATGTGGTCCTATGTTCCTCCTTTTTTTTTGGAAAAATGTGTTAACCACTACCATTTCCATTCTTTGGACAAAAGTTCACCACCATCTGCCCTTCTGCATTCCTCTGTACGATTTAAATAGATTTATTGCTTTTTTAAACACAGCTCTACAGGCTGATTTTTCTGGAATTCAGTTAGTAAATTCATGGAAATGCAGCGTTTCTCAATCTTGGTCCTCAAGTATTTCTTTTCTGCATCTTCACTCTTTTTTTTTTACCATATTTACCAGCTGATTCTGCTCATCACCAGCTATGCAGACATAATAAGTCCAAGGTATTTGAATCAGTTGATTTAAACAGGGAAACGTTTTAAAACATTCATTGTAAAAGTACAGCAAGACCAAGGTTGGGGAAAACACTATTTAATTTTAGAGATTCAACCCTTTAACTTTCAAAATGGATAGCAACAGACTTAAGAAACTTTATTTTTGCAACTATAGTACTCCTTTTTCTGAATAACTACTATTAAAAACATGCTGTGATTTATGAGAGCATTGCTGCTTTATTTGAACATTCTTCCCTAACAATTGAAATGTAAAGACACATTTATTTCTGTACAACTGGCATATACCACTTCTTGTGTTGCACAGCTGCAAACATTCATCCAATTTTCCAAAGAAAATATTTCACCCAAAAGGTGTAGGCTGCAGGCGTGGCTTTGCACAAAGCCTGAGACTGGAGTATGATCAGCAATGGAACTTTTAAACATTTTTTTAAAAAACAATTTAAAGGAATAAAAGTTTGTATAGTACAGATGTCATTGGTTAATATTTTTGCTACAATTAATCAAATGATGACAAAAATTTGACCCTTTTATTTCTAAATGAAATGAAAATTTTTATTAGCTTATACAAAGCTAAGTTATTTTTGTATCACAGTAGGAATATGAAAAAAAGTCAGAAGCACAAAATTCAAAACTCTGGCCGTAATTAAATAAATGCAACATTATAGTAAAATTACTATTATTTAGCCTAAACGATGAAATAGCTTAAATAACAGACCCATAAATGGACTATAGATGTTTAAAGCCAACTTAGTAATTAAATTTGAATCATTTTTTAGAATTTGAATTTACATTGGCTGAACGTTTATCGAAGGTTCTTGTTTGCTAAAGTACAGAGCCACACTTCTTAGCTCGCTCAAGATGATTGAACCCTTTTAATACTAGTCTGGGTTAGTTCCAGAAGGGAGTTAGAATGAGAGCACCTAAGCTTGAAGACATAAACCTGAGTTTATTTTAAAAAGAAAACTCGAGAAAAACTGAAACTTGATCAGACAGACTTTATGCACCACAGGAAACCAACTCTAGTTTTGTTTTTTGTTTTTTCCTTTTTTTGTATTCAACATGTTTAATCATGCTGAAACAAACACAGGTGAATGAATATACTCAGAATTTTAGTCTTGCTTGATTTTATAAAGGGGTTTATACGTTTTGCTAACTTAAAAAATTAATTTTAAAAAGCTAATTAAAGGATTAAAACAGTTTTTTTGTTTGTTTAAAGCCTTATTATTGTTTTTTATGCATAGTTAGTAAACAAAAGTGTGTTACAATTTCAGTTAATGCTTTAAAAGCACAATAACCTTGACAAAACCTTTAAATCAATTTAAAATTGTGAGAATAGTTATAATTAGTTGGTAAATATCTACAAACTGAAACATTTTAAATTTCAAACTGTTGGGTTGTATTGAAGCGCCTCCTCTGCGGACTGTTTTTAAAAACGTGAGCCTCGTCTGCCTCAGTGTTAGCAGAAGACTGATTGTTTTTGTAATGACTCCTCAACATTTATGGCGCGATTTAAAACTGTGATTTATGACTCGCATGTCTGAAAGTCTGATTGCTCATTTGTTTGGCCTGACACAAAAATGCTACCTGATTTGTCGATCTGCACTCTCCACACAGATATGCTGTGCCGGGACGTGCTTCCATCGCTCCGCCTCCTTGACCATGGCCTCCGCATCCATCAGGCCGAAGCCGTACAGATGACTGACTGCAGGGAAAGTGAAGTCACAAATTATTATTTTCCCAAGGAGTTTTAAAGCCAATCAATAAACAAAAAAATCTCACAAAACAGTGGAATTAAAATCCATTTTCGAACTTCAGGCCAAATTTCTCCACCCCAACATTCAATTATTAAGTTAGCATGAGCTCTAAAACTGAAATTGAGGAAAAAGTTTGGAAACCACCCAACCTAAGAGTAATTGTGTTGGCTAATCAAATATGAATTCCTTTCATTTTTCTCCACCTCCTTTCCCCTGTTCTCTCACTTGGAAAATCTCCAGACACACTAAGCCTGCAGCCTGGCTGACCCTTGTTTCACACCATCCCGGTTTCCCTCCAGGACACACAAACACACATTGGTACACATTAATAACACAGTCAAAGTTACAAAAGAGCGCCCATCACGTGGTTCCTGATAGATGGCAGCTGGCCACGGGGTGATTATGAACCCACAACCAATGACTTCTAGAAAACTTTGTCTTCAGACTTAATTTATGACAATTCTCTGTTGGCTAATGAAACTTTACATCAAAATGCTTCTTTTCAATGAAAAAAAAAGTTTAATTTAGGGTGGTGCTTAAAAGTCGGAAAAAGTTTTGAAAAACTTTTACATTTCATTTTGTTAATCATTTTAGCAGCACTAATTAGTGCAAAAGTGGAAAATATTGGTATGTATAACTTTTACACAATACAATGGATATTTTTTTTGTTGATAAAGAAGTCTGTAATATGATTTTGCTAGAGCTTTAATCCACCTGCCCTACCAGATCATAATTATTTTGAATCAAGTGTTTTCAACCAATCACTAATCAGGTATATAACCCAAACATTGCATCACCATCACTACAGTTACATTGAATTTATCTTTGTTAGCTTTTGATATCTTGATTTCACAATCATGAAAAACCATTGTCTGGTGACAGGAATTCAAAAAACGTACACAAATAGAAAAAAAAAACATAGTAAAGATCTTTGGGAAGCTTAAGAGTACAGAATGTTTACTGAAAAACACAAATCAAAAAGTGGAATTTCAATTCCAACAGTACTTCAGATTATTTGTTTTCTATGGGGAATCACTCAGCTCATTTCTGAAATAATTTTTAAAATAGGGTATAAATAATCACTTTAGACACATTTTGTCACGTCAAAAATGTTCTACAGAGAAATATGCTAACAAAATATTTAATGATAGTGTGTGTTTGTGCTTGCCATTGTAGCCAGCAGCATTAGTCTTCCAGTCGGGGGCGCTGAGATGGCCGGCTCTAGAGGTCTTCACAATGATGTGCTGAACATCTCTCCACGTCAGATCAGAACTGGAAGAAGAAGAAACACCCAAACGGCATCATTATTCATTAGCATTCCAAATCTAAAATGAATGTACAAGCACACATCGCTGAAGTGAGTCAACAGTGACTGATCTGAAGGTGTCTAATCTGCTTAAATGCAGATAAAAGGCTGCTGAATAATTCAACCTGTTGTCAGAGCGGGAGCTGAACATCCATTTAGAAACCAAAGAGGAGGTTAGACAAGGAATGGAGGTTGATGAAAGAGGAACAAAGCTTTAGAAAAAAGAGGGGCTTTAAAAACTTAGCTTAAAGAGAAACAAAGGATGCAGGATAAATTAGACAAAAAAACAAAGTGATTGACTTTAAGTGGATGATTACTGGGAGAGTAAATTACAGAGGACATGGATGGAGAGCCCAGTCGCCTGTTTATCATCTCTAGTCACTCAGATCTCACACGAAAACCATTTGGAGATGGCAGCCATGTGTCTCAGCCCCTTTGATGTCCAAACGGTGCATTAAAAGGAAAAACCAGGAAGAAGTGGGTCACTAAGTTTCCAGGGATTCCCTTCCATCTCATATGTTAGCCAGATGCTCCCCTCCACCATCTGAGACCACCAGAATTTGAAACAGTCCAAAGCTCTTAAACGAAACGTTATCGTTTGAGTTTAAAATCTAAAATCTAAATTACAAAATCAATGGAAGATACAGGGTTGTGATGAGTGGAGCCTCTAACTTTAATTTGCCCAAAGTTGAAGGAAATAACAAATTTTCATTTATCCTCCAAAAAGTAAAAAATATGGGGACTTTTTTTTTGCCAGGGAGAATTCACCAACATACCACAAATTATTTGGGCCGCCATAAAAATAAAAATAGAAATAATTTAACAAGAATAAAGTTGTAGATTTAGGGGGGGGGGAAATCATCATTTTACAATGGAAAAGTCATGTTTTTTTTTAAATATACATGCTAACTAATTTATGGTGATGTCATAAGACAATAGTTTATCAGAGGAACTCACGTGTCACTATGCATTTGAACCTCTATGTAACTATACTGCTGACGATGCTCCAATGGCTCAAGAATCTTCATCTGAGCTCTAGTGTCCTGAAAATTATTTTCAGTGTCTTTATATGTATAATAAGTCAATGTTAACTCACTAAAAGACTTATTTCTTCATTTGTGAAACCCATATAGAAGTGACCACTTACAATGCCGTCTTTGATTTCATACTGAAAAACAATATTTGTTCTTTTTTGTTGTTTCTATTTTTCTTAATAAACACACTTTTGCCCCATACATTTGTTATTTAAATCTTGCAAAATTCTTGATTTATAACTCTTAAAATTTCTACATTTATTATTGTAAAATATTGAATCTCCTATTTATAATTCTACTAATTTATTCTCATAAAGTTTTAACCTTTTTCCAATAATTTACGACTATTTTTAAGTACCGGAATTACTTTTTTCCTTAAAATTTTATGACTTAATTCTAGTACATTTTTGAATTTTTCCTCATAAAAATGTTATTCTAGTAAAAATTAAAAAAAAAAATTTAATTTCTTTAAGGCTTAAACACTTTTTACAACTTTATTCTCGTAAAAGTATGACTTTTGTTCGCATCAATGTATGAATATTGACTTTTTTTTTACTTTTTTCTCATAAAATTATTTTTTTTCCCTCAGTTTATTCTCGTAAAAGTATGACTTATTACTCAAAATTGTATAACTTTATTCTTTAATTTTTTTAAATTCTTTTTTTCATAATTTTATTCTTGAAAAATTATGACTTTTTTCATGAACTTATGACTTTATTCTTATAAAATTATGATTGTTTCTCATTATTTTACAACTTTATTCTTGTAGAATTAGGATTTATTTTACTTACAATATTATTCTCATCAAAGTACATCTTTTTTGTAATTTTATGACTTTATTCTCGTACATTTTTGAATTTTTTCTAACAACTTTTCTCTTGTAAAATTGCAACTTTTTCTCAAAACTTTACCACTTTATTCTTGTAAAATTAAATTTTGTTTCTTAGAATTTTACAATTTTATTTTTCTGAATTTATATATTTGTATATTTTTTTACTCCTTTGTTTTAGCATGACCGTTTTCCCTATAATACATTTTTCCGGGGAGGTAAAAATAAATAAATTCTAGCCGAGCATCTGTGGATAACACCTGCTTTTGTTAACTGTCTGATTCTGTAAAGACGAGTAGTTACAGACCAAATTAAAGCCTTTTGCTTAAAATGAAAATATATTTAATCACACACTGAACCTGCTTAATAACATAGATGCCAATCTAACCACAGTTCATAATTACTTGCTTTTACAGCCAGTTAATCAGACTGACTGAGCTGCTCAGTGAAGCCATTGGTGATTTTTAATGCTTCTCTCTGATAGAAGGTTAGCGTCCTGTTTAGAGAGCCACTTCACATATCATATCCTTCAATTAGCAGTGGCAACACAGCACCACCAAAGAAATAAATAAAGACATGCAGCACAGATAAGTCCTCTGAGAAGTCAGAAGAATTAATGCTCAAATCAATATTAATAGCTTTAGCTGCCACTGTGTTATTATGCTACCATCAATGTTTTATGGTCATTAATTAAAAGTGAATTTGGCATCGTTATCTAGGCCATGACTGCCTTCCCATAAACAAGCCAATACTAATTAATGGGGAAGCTCACAGATGGGAGAAGCCGGCAGCAGATAATGTACGTTTCTTGGTGTCAGTATGGACGAGAACACAGATGTGGAAATGAAAAAAAGAAATGTACTCCATAATGGCCCAGCACTTTACATCAGACAGATGATTACAAGATTATTTATCTCGTCTGTTTCTAATGAAGCTGTTTGAGACAAGAAAAACATTGAAACTTTTGAATGGGATCATGTGAACAGCTGAAAGTTAACAAACAAGAGAAGATTTTCATTCTAAAGGGAACTTTTGAAAGAGCGCTCAGGTAATGGCAGCGTGGCATGTTTATCACGGAAAGTTTGCCTACCCTCATTCACCAGATAAGCAGATACCATCAGTACTGTACAGTGTTTGTCTAAACTCTTTCCCTCTTTCATCTTGTCCTCTTTGACTGCAACAAGGAAACTGGATGAGCAGACAGAGGGGAAAGAGGGAAAGAAAGAAAACAAAGTTTGCCTTTAGGGTAATAAAAGAATGCATGGGGGCAGCGATGGAGGAGCAGAGAGAGTGACAGAGCAGAGGTGAGAGCCAGCGCATGAATAGAAAGCAGGCCGTCGAGAAACCGTGTGTGATAATCTTGTTAAAGAAACGGGCTTATGCACACAGCACTGCCTGGAAACTGGGAATATTTTCTATAGGGAGGATTTGGATGGGATTATCCAGGTTAACTGACGTGACATCGGCTCCAGTATCCGAACTGCTCGACATGTGATGATGAGCCTCATTCAGAGTCGCTGCAGCTGCAATGCACCATTTCTATTCACAAATTTCTAACAAGTTTATCTCTCTTAAAGGACTTTTAAGGGGAGCCAACTTACACCTGTGGTGCTGCAACAAATAGCAATGAGAGAAACTAAAAGCATGACTGTTAGACATTAGACACTACTTTTTTTTTCTTTACCAGTAAAGTTACTTTTTCATGACTTTCAGACTGAAACTGCAGCATCATCAAGATTTGGTGATGGATATTTAATTGAGATAATAAGAAAAATACAGCTACCATGCTGTTCATAAAATACAACTTTTGTATAAAAGTTTATTAATAAATAAACCTGCATTGCCTTACCACTATTTTTTTCTTTGATTATACCAATCAAATCCCTACATTTGATAGTGCAGATGATCAGAACCAAAACCTGTAAATGTGTTTTGCACTCCTAAAGCATGTATTAGTAATGTTGCATAAGAGATTAACCTGCTACTGTCCCAGTTAAAACAGAAAACACTGTTTACACTTTGGTGTATAGATAACCCGATCCTGCTGAAACCTGCTGTTAAAAGAGAACAGGACAAACCACAACCAGGAAAGTCGAAATAATCTCACTATAGTGCTTCACTTATAGCAGGGGTCCCCAAACTACAGCCCACAGGCGGGATCCAGCCCTCCTTCACATTTGGCCCTGAACACTATAGATGCATGATTTTTTTTTTTTTTTCCAGTCAGACCCACATAACGTGACTTTTTATTCCACTCTTCTGCAGTCTGTGCTCCAATCCGGTTATGTGTGGCTTTCTCTAAAACATTTAATGTTTAAGTTTAGATGCATCCTGCATTTTTTACACTTCTTTTGTTAGCCTATAAACTGACCCTGACCCTGATCAGAGAAGAAAACCGCTATGTGGGCCTCACAAGAAAAAGTTTGGGGACCCTGACTTAAAGTATTATCCTACGTGCCTCAGCATGACGCGTTCAAGTGACTATAAGAGTATACGGGTTCAAAACTCTCTCGTTCATGCAAGTTTTTAAGCGTACAAATCATGCAGCCATTGAACGCACATTAAAAGTTAAACCAGTTGAACTTTGACCAATCAAGGACTCTGATATGGTAGTGATGTATGGATGGCGTCCCCTTTATTTGATCATTTTTGATCAAGGAGAAGAAACTAATAATTGTAGTCTGTGCTCAGTCAGAATTCTGTGACACCAAGTCCTTTATTTATCAGAATAGAGATGTGAAAGGATAAAGGCTGGAGCAATCATTTTGCACCACTTTGACATTTCTACCTCTTATAACTCTTGGTACATGCGCTAGTATTGGTTGACAACACTAGTTTAAAACACGGTATGATAAACGAGCATTCAAGATCAGAGAACATCCGACACATAAACTATGCATCACACATTCTCAGTCATGTCCAAGCCCAGAAGCTAAACGCTCAAAAAACAACCTAATTTCAACAGCTGTCAACACCTTTCATGTTGCTTTTTATCCATATCCCATATAGATCATTTTAAAAAATGTCTACTTTAATCAAATGCTTCATTATTTCTGATCTGAACCCTTACACCATCTGAGAAACAACCAATTATCGTTTAATCTGAATTCATCAATGATTTACAAAAAAGATGCACTTAAACACTTACATATTACTACACTGTAAAGATGCTTCAGTAAAATTGTGCTGTTTCATTCTGCCTTTCCACGAATGACCCTTTGTTGTAGAAGTTCCTCACGTGTTCCCATTTAAAATCAATGAAGCTACATGACAATAGGGCGTTCTAGGATAGACAAGGAAAAATAGGATGACGTGATGAAGTTAAATGGATCTTACTTTGCCTCTAGGGCCAGAGCGATGATGGCAGCGGCCATGGGAGCCGAGGCCGATGTCCCCGTGTGACTGTCTGTGCAACGGTGTCTCAGGTCTGTTGTGATCTACAGACAGAGGGTCAGAACACAGTTTTGACATGGAAGCACCACGCAGCAAATGATACGTTAAAGGTGGAAATTAAAAAAAAGGTGACAGCCACATCAGAATGAGATAGACTCTAAAAGTTTTAAACTGGTAGATTAAATACAGAACCATTCTATCTTCTTTTTAAAACAAAAACTGAAACCAGTGTTCAGCAGTAAGAAGAGATCATCAAAGTTATTAAAATTTTGTTCTGATTGCTTCAAATCAGCCAACCAATCAGACAGCATGACAGTCGGTCGGCCAAGAAGAACTTGGCTTACATCTAATCTGAACCCTCATCAAAGGCTCTTTTCTGGACCAGAAGTTTGAGGGATTATTTAAAGAGAGACACAGAAACACACCAGAGAACATATGATGAATGCGTAAGAAGGTAAAATCCACTGAAAGGAGGCAACATTCTTGTATGCTACAATTTCTAGCATGTACATCTGTGTCTGCCAGTTGAGATCGTTCAAAGTGACAAACCATTACTGTTCAATCCTGTGGGTCAAATGAGTGATGGGATCTATCCGAGTCAATTATGGTTGTTGCACAAACAAGAGTGCACACACAACAAACAAAATCAGAAAAGAAGTTGCCACTACTTAAATACAAAACAGGAAAATGCTCTTGGCTCTCACAATCTTGCGGTCGTAGTTCTCCCCGCTGCTGTACGTTGTGGTCAGTGTGGAGGAGCACTCCTCCAGGTACCAGGGCTTGCGTCCGCTCTCAGCGGTGCTGGAGATGGAGATGGTGTAGATGGAGTTTGTGTAGCCGTCGCAGGAGCAGTGGTCTCTGCTGCGCCCCCCGTTTCCTGACGCCCACACAAAGATGGAGCCCCGGCCCTTCCTCCCCTAACAAGAAAAACGCAGAGAGGGATCAATGAAAGCAACGCGAAATAATGAGTGTATTTAAAATATTAAAAAACTTTTAGTTGGTCTACATTCTGGATCGAAACAGTAGTGCAAAAATGTTATCAAAGGTACCAAAACAAGCTGCATCTACAGGGCAGCAAACAGTTTACGTCCTCAGTAGTCCTAAGAGAGTTTGGCAGCAGATCCAATGTGCTTTCATCCAAGTTCATTGATCACGGTGTTTAAACTGGCTGCAGTACAGTGGATTTGAAGTTGGCATAGTGAAGCGACACACTGAGGGCCTTAAGAGAGGTGTGGTTTGGTCTCTACTCAAGTCTCTGCAGCCAAGAAGCAAAGTTAGTTAGTTTTATGGTGTTGAACTAAAACTATTCCTTGTTACCAGTTATATTTTCATTCATTAAATGGTCTGCATGGAGAATCTTTTAAGCTTCTTCAGGTTGAAAGGTAACTTCACTATGTCTTGATTGTCAAAGTGAACCCCTGCATGTTTTATTTTATTTTCCCTTTTCATTCATTAAGCTTTAAATGCTGTGTTTTATTTTGAAAATCAATCAGATTGACTCTGCCTCCTAATGGTAGACTTCCTCCAATGGAGGACTTCCTGTTTCAGTCTAAGCGACACAGTGAAAGAGACCAACTGATTTTTAGCACAGCAGCATACAATGTTGCCTTGAGGGTGTGTTTGATAAACCCATTGACTAGAACTAGAGTTTTCTACTGCTGCTTTTCCTACATGCTCCACTCAACTCCTTGATGCATTCATTAAGCAAGTCCGATTTAAGGGACCAATGACTGTAAGGTCCAGGCAAAGTATTTCTGGCAAAGTATCAAATAAATCCCATTTTCTATTCAAAAAGTCAGGTCAATTAAATTAAGGATTCAACATACTTCAAATTAAATTTCAATTCATAATTCAAATTACCATTTTAAAATAGATTTTTGATGACTAAAGACATTTTTTTACTAAGTGGTGGCGCACACTGATAAGATGTGAAATGTTCATTAACAAAAAACAAAATTAGGACATTGAAAACTAGAAAATATGACTCTTTTTGATTTAAAAGGAAAACTGATTCATATTTCACAATGCAATTTCAAAGCAATGGGCTTGATTAATCGATTTTGTATCGATGCTTCATCCTGTGCAGGGATGAGGAACAAACAAAAAACTATTTAAAACTTTACTTCCTAAATAAAGTCAAGTAAACACACCAGATTTTTTGCTGTTTTTAATGATTTTTTTCACTCTGATCAGATTGCTTTTGTTGATTGCTTATTTATTCTGTGAATTTTTACACCCTAGTAAAGCCAAGTATTCAACAAAATTCTTAATATATATTTTTTAAATATAAAATATTTCAAGTTTTTTTCTAAAAAAAAATAGTTTAAACTGAGACTATGTGAGTATATTGTATGATTTAATCAAAAGTGAAGCTAAGACAGCTACGCTGCAGTGCTGTGTTCATCTGTCACACTGACCAACTCAAGACAGCCCGACAGGACTTAGCAAATATATAAAAAACAGCCTGACAAACCGACGGAATCTGTGATTTAAGCCTTTTGTTAAGGCACACACGTACAGAGCGATTAAAGGTGTAAATCTTTTTCGCGGGCTGTCAGCCAGTGATAAGCAAATGAAAGCTCTCACAGGGAGAGGGGGATCAGACAGGAGCAAATAGTGACAGATGAGAACGATAAAAAGATTTTACGAGTATTTAACCGAGAAAAGGGGGCAACGGAACTGATGGAAAAAAAGAAGAAAGAGAGAGAGATAAAGTATGAAGCTAAGAGGTCAAAAGTAGAAAAAAAGGTGGATGAATTACCAGTTTAATTTGTGCATTTTAAATAGACCTTTGCCAATAGTTGAATATAAAATTAGAGGGATATCTTTAATTTTTTTTAAATTAAAACCTTCTACAATAAAAGTTTTAATACGATTTTAAACGTTCACTAAACATTAAACTCACACAGTGTGTATTTGGATACAAGCAACACTCACTGCCTCCCTCTTCATTTTACTGATACATAATACTAATTATTGTTTATCTACTTCACTTAACAGGAGCTAGCTAAAAAAGCAAAGGCTGTGAAAGTGAAAAAGTTCACGGGACACAAACGATAACCTTCCTTAAAGCTTCCCCCGACGCACAGTCAACAGCAAATCTGTCCTTATGCAAAATAAGCTGTGAATATGTAAATGAATGTATGCTAACAGAGTGGAGCGGTGCCCTCCTGTTAGGAGGACGCTGCCAGGTGGTAAAACCAGATACAAATCTGAAGATGCATATGTCCTGGAATGAAATACACATATATTTTCATTCTATATAAATGCTAAAGTTTGGGCAGAGCAGTGAGGTGCATGTCTATTTCTACACATCCCTGAATGGAGATGTGATCGTGCACCCACCGTGCGGATGCCGTTTTCAAAGGCCTGCCTGGCCAGAGACGCCGGTCCATCCACAGTCTTCCCGTCATCATCAGGTCCCCAGCTGGCGCTGTAAATGTCAATGTGCTGAGGGTTAAGGCTCAGTGACCTGGCTTCCACCATGTCCGTCACATCTCCATCCAGCATCCGAACACCTGATAGCAAGCAAAAATAACACCAGGTTGGGTGGATTCTTGAACATTTGGGGAGAATGTAATAACAGCTATATTTATTCAAATAGTTTGCAAACCAACAATCTTTCATTGGTAATTTAACTAAGCTCAAGCCCAAATCCTAATTTTTGAGGTTCATTTTTGTCCACTGAGAGAACTAACTCATGTCCCTCAAACTGGAATCATCCATTCAAAATAAAAGAGGCTAAGTTGACTCAACTCAAAATATAAACTCATGCAATAATATCTGCATACTCACCTCCTATCTTGGCATTGTAGGCAATTCCCACAATACAATGAGAGTTGTTTGCAGCTGCAGCAACTTCACCCGCACACCGTGTACCATGTCTGACAAAAAGGCAAAACAGAACATGTGATTACGGACTTCATTAAGTAATGATAACACGAGCAGAGAAACTCAAACTAATCAACATTTGAAGCATAAATGCATTGAAAAACATATAACACTCAGGAAGTATGTAATGCTAACGAGAACTTGTAAAAAACTAAGTTTAAATATTTTAAATACTAAGTTTTAAGTTATTTAACAATTTATATTCTAAGACAAATAATTTCTGTGCACATCTGCATGCACACATGCAAAGTACAGCTTTGTCCTTTTTTTCTATAATATGCTTAAAGCAGCAGCAGGCAAGCAATTTGTACCAGTGACACATGCATGTGCAAGCACCTAAATAAACAATGATGGCCAAACAGCTTTAAAAGTCTTTTAAAAAAATCTAAAAAAAACTGAAATGTAACCTTTTGAAATAATATATGACATTTACAACTTTTTAAAATAATTTCACAAAAGTTAGATAGCTAACATTTTCCTGTCTGCTAATCATGAACAAACGCACACACGACATTCCAAAATTAGCTGCAGTGGTGAAAATCGGTCCAGGTCAGGGACTATTGCAAACAATCGTTGTCTGTTTGTGTCCACTGCATGTCATAAACACCACTTTTTGGACCTACACAAACACACATGCTGCCCCTGCAGAGAACATCTGCATCCCATCACCCCCACCCTATAAGAAACATCTTTGATTGCTACCATGGAAACCCAGCATCTAACCCCAAAACCATAGAAAGGCAAAGTAAGGTACAATTTAACAATGCAGATGAACTACGTTTAAGAAAAATACCAAAAAATAAAATAAATCTTTATAAATAACCTGTTATTATGCCTGAAACTTTACACTAGTTGTTTCCTTAAATGTTTCAATATGTCTTTATTTATACTAAGACAACCAGGATTAACACAAACTAATAACTTAATGGATCATGAACGGATCTAGAACTGTGGGCTTTCATGCACTGAAGAGTTGATTTGGAAAACACTGGGAATGTGCATCAAAGAGGAAACTCGGAGTGGACTGAATGTTTAAGAAGACTGGGGGATCTGTCTGATCTGGAGCCACCTGGAGAGATGGTTTCAGCTGACACCACAAGCTGGGTTCCATTTCTAAACCAGAAGTAGAACCAAAGAGGAAGCAGCACGAGTTCGTTATAAGACCTCTTAATGTAGTTCATAAAAAACACATTTATGTTAAAGGATGAAGTTTGTGCATTGATATGGACCTATTCTCTTAACATCAACTAGCTTCATGGACATTTGTCAAATCTTTCACATGATGTTATTTCACTTCCTTCTATTACTCTATGGAGAAAAACATTGCCTGCTTAAATCACACCAGAATATGTGTTCATGTTTTTATTGAACACAACCGTGTGTCCAGTTTATGCTTAAAACCAAATAATTCCAAAGGGTTCACATATTTTCTCCTGCAACTGTATTTTAAATTCACTTTGATGTGCATACACTACATTTTAGAAGATAATTATTTTGAGAAGTTTTATTTCATATGTGGAGACTTATTCCTAAATTATTTTAAGTCACATTAAAGTACAAAGATGGTACTTGGTCAGGGTTGTAGCTAATTTCACAATATCCCCCACAAAAAAAAAAAAAAAACTCCTATCCTAGTTTTACTACATCTCAACACGCCTTTGACACAACTGATCACTCCATTCTACTAGACTTATTTTATTTGGCTTAAATACTGTCACAAAGAGAGACTTCTTGTACTTATGTAGATATATAGTCCTCAAAAAGGGATATTTGGAGTACCACAAGGTCTAATTTTAGGTCCCTCTTTTTTTAACAAGAACATGTCTCCAGTGGGTGATGTCATCAGGTGATCATTTTTACACCTATGCTGATGATATTCAGTTATATGTGGACATCTTGAGTATCCACTCTAGGCTGCATCTTAAGATATTGATGTAAGAATTTACAAAAAATGTTTGAAGCTAAACCAGGACAAAAGTCATATTTTAATTACTGAAGGTGGTGTTTTGGTAGCATTTTTCTAATTATAGAGGACACATATTAGGGTAATTAAGCTTAGCTCAGGAGGAGACGAAAAAAACGTAGATTTAAAAAGAGCTTAATGGTGACGTAGAAAATACGCCTGGCGGGCAACAACCTCCCTGCTCCAAACTTTTAGGAACGGGAGACGAAGGGAAGGGAAGGCAGGGTTATTCCACACCAATAGCTCCGCCCACAAATCAGAGACACATTTCTAATCAACTACTGTTGCTCTGCAGAAACTATACACCAGAAAACAACACGTTTAAACACAAAATCCGTATATTCTTAATAATAAACCACTGGGAACACTTTTAGCATGTGTGTTCACAACAATTTCTCAAATGCATATTTTCCCTTTTGGAGAATTTTAAAAACAAGTTAAAAAATACATATCTTCAAAACAGCTTTTCGTGAATGTGGTGAGTTTTTTTAAATATTTTTCACTAAATATAACTTATCTTACATAATGTTATGTTCAAGCTTTGATCGTTTATTTTGACTTTTATTATTCAATTATTAATATTAATATCTTTCTATAACTTATCCTCTATATATATATTTAGATGAGTTTAGCAACAGGTTATCTGCACATTAGGCTGCAACTGCTGGCCTCATGTCTCTTTAAGACAATACACTACTAACAGGGACTGAGCCACTGCCACAGCACTTGGCATGATGCAGCCAAACACACACGTGCACGTCCACACACACAAACATACGCGCGCACTGAACCAAAGCCAAGCTGGCACAAAACATGTCCATGAGCAAGAGTGTCTCTTTTTAACCCTTTTATAAACACAAATATGCATGATTTTTAAAACAGTCTTTCCACATGTGTCACAAAAGAATCTATGCATAGACGTCATCAATAAAGCACTTTATAGCCAAAGAACCAAACGGTTTTACAGAACAAACTAAACTTAAAAAATATTATACAACACAGCTGATTTTGTAAAAGAAAAATCACAAACTGAAAAAAAAAGCAAAAGAATAAAATAAAGAATAAACACATACACCGCATGTTAACCACTTACTTGTTTTCATTTGTTGCATCATATCGAGGCATGGGATCCGGATCATTGCTGTTGACATCGTAGCTTGCTTGAGGGTCCTGAGGAGGAAAAAAATTGAAGGTAAAACCAAACTCTTCTTCATAATAAAATAAAGAAAATTGAACCAAATGATAGGTTGTGCTGGGAGAAACCAAAGCTCACAGATTACATCTGCTCCATCCACAACACTTGCAAATCAAATGCAACCATAGCTAATCCGACCTGCTGTGCCATTCACCCTTTGGAATCAACAGATCCCAGCAGAAACAGAAGCAGCGCAGACGTTGCTCAACAAGGCATGAATGAGTTTATCTGCACAGTTGATTCCTGGCCTTACCTGTTGCCTCAGGCCAACATGTTTCTCTGACTACAGCTTAACGTGTGAGGTCGACTCCTCAACTTGCACGGGAAGAATGTGACAACAGACAAACAAACATTCACTCTCCCAGCATGCCTGCACTCCCCCATGCATGAAGAAGTCTCTTTATCCAGGAGACTGGATATTTGGATCTGGACTACAGCCAGAACAATAAACATCAAATTATTTTGTTTTGTTGAAATGTTTGACCAGATTCCAACCATTTAAGCCAAATTTTGTTAATTAATTTAACAACAAAAAAAAAATCACTCCAGATTTATTTATAGTCAGACTAGGATTATGGTACACATGTGACTTAATCCCACTAATCTGTAATGGGATACTCGCCATTTTCCCACACAAACAAACAAGCAGTTACAGACACCTCTGCAAGCTTCACACTCAGAGACCACACAAAACACACTCAGCAGCTGATGGCCGCCACACACGGGCATACATACACACTCACGTAGTTATGAAAAAGGTCTGGGTGGTTCCTCTCAATGCCGTCATCAAGTATGGTCACGACCACATCTTTACCCGTGAAGCCCCTCTTCCACGCCCCCATGATGTTCATGTCCGACTGGCAGTTGTGGATGTCCCCGTTACAGTGCTGGAGAGGCAGGCGGTGAGGGCAGAGCAGGTGGAGGGAAGAGAAATCATATAAGAGGATCCAAAAACACCCAAATTACGACCATGATTTCCTTCTGCTTCGCAGCAAAGCACAAACACCATCATGTTTGTGTCAGCTTCCTTTGAAGAATTTCTTCTCAAAATGTTTTGGTGACCCAGAATTTTGAAACAGACTTTTGAAAACACAACATGTGGGACAACCACAATCAAATTTGGAATTACAGAATTTCCTGTGCTTGCCATGACTCGTTTAAAACACAGAGGAGACGATATCTGGAATGAGGCAACATGCAGGAGTTTTGGAAACAAATCTGATGCCAGCGCTTACAAAATAAAACAAAAATGTCTTTCTTAGAGCTAGAAGAAGCAACGGATGATTTTGTTGCAATAACACATCATGTAAGCATCAAACTTTTATGCCCAGACTGGAATAGTTCTGCTACAATGCAAATGATTTTCCAATTTTTCAGTTGATCTGAACAAAGTCTAAGAAAAAAAAATATTTATGAATGTTCTATAGCCTAATGTACAACGGAGTATTAAGATCACCATGTCCGAAAAATAAACTAATTAATAAATTAGAATAAAGTTATAAAAGTAAGAGAAACAAAGTCAATTTTTATAAGAATAAATTCACAAAATTTTGAGAATAAAGTTGCAATTTTATGTGAATAAACTTGTAAAATTATGAGAAAAAAAGTTGTAATTTGCCACAGAAAAAGCCAAATTTTGAGAAAATATTGTTGGTTTTGTAAGACTCTATTCACAGTACATGTTGACTAAATCTACCAATGCACCCATACATAGTGATGCCATGAGGCTTTAGTTTATCATAAGAATCCACATCTCTCAATGTATTTGGACCTCTAACTATACTTTAAAATATAAACTTTTTTCTGACAGTTCTACTTGCCCATTCATGTAATTTTTTATTTTTTTTTACATAATTTCACATTTTTTTCTTATAAAGCCTTGACTTTATTCTAATGTTTATTTTTTATTTTTTGTCTTTCATTCTTGGCCCTGGCGGAACTAAAATAAAAAATCTATGTTAAAAAACTCATGGTAATAGCATTATTCACTTTACCTTATCATAGAATGCAGTAATAACAAATTCATTACTAAGGATCTATGTATTGTTCTTACTATTCCTGGTAATATTTTTGTGCCTAGAATCTCAGATACTAAGGTGACATCCCCAAATCTATATTTTGTGAGGTGTTTCATTAGACTTTTACACCAAGATTTGAGACAATTTTCCCTCAAAGTTTCAAAACTCCCTTTTTAATTGCATATTCACATTTAACACAAAGAAATATAAGTGTATTTCTGACAAAAATCACACATTCAGGATGCGAGATTAATATGTAACCTAAAAAAATAGTATTTAAATAGGTCTTAGAGTTTTAGATAAGACTTGATGCACAAACAGGCTGAGTTTTTCCTGAGTAATTCAACTGTAATGCTAAATGGAAAAGTGGATCTGGTTGTTTTGTCCACTCAAAAAACGTGTACAAAAAGTTCAGAGTTCTTTTCTTAAGCTGGAAAAATAAAAATGCTCTGGTCAAAGTATCAGCAGTTATCTATATTAGGTTACCGATTGACAGAGCAGAGGGCACTCAAACACAAAACTATATGACTACAGTGATCTGCATAGAAATGACTGTGATACACTGCAACACAACTGCAGTGTGTGAATGAGAAAACTGAAAATTTCCCTTTCTGACAAATACTTTTACTCATGTTTGTTACCTTACATTCAAATTATGGGAAAGGATAACATTTTATTTTATAATATTGCCAACTTTTACTTTGTTTTTTAAAGTAAATACTCCCTAGCCTGGACAAGCATTGGGACTCTGTCAGAATTTTGGCCCACAGACTGGATGATTGTGGGCAGCATGAAACGCTTTGGGAGCTGCCAGACTATACAGTGTACTTACAATGTACCACATACTGCTCCACTTTGCGTCATTATAGAATATGTTGTTTTGGGCCTGGTTGCTGTGGGCGGGACTTGTCAGAGAATGGGGTGGGACTGGCTTGTAATCCCTCTTGATCCTCCTCTTCACCACCTGCTGTTCTATCCACTCCACCTAAAACAAGCAGATAGAGAGCAGAAACAGTTGAAAAACACAAGACTTTAAATGATTAAATCAATCTAAAAATTTACTCTAGTATCTTAAATGGTATAGGTGGTTCAGGGAATAAAAATACATTTATTTTTTTGGATAAAAGTTTTTATTTTGGAGCGGATTCCACTTTAGCAAACACTTGAGCAAGGAAAGGCTAAAGTAAAGCAAATTAACAAATTGGATGCTATAAAACAACAATGTGGGGACACTACTGCCCAAAACAACACTGTCCAGTAAAAGAAGCAGATGTTATTTTTGACCCCCAAAGTATAGTTGGCTTGGTTGCTGCTGTTGCTCTCAGCACCAACTGGACTTAAGATCAGAACGGATGTACTGTGAACACGAAGAGTGCCAGGCTGCCCAGTAAAGTCTATTCTGGGACAATACATTGCCATAACCTGCAACCCATTGGTCCTATATACAGGTACATAACAGAATCGGAGACATTTAAGACTTTTTATTATCTATAAACATGACAAGATATGTGTTACCTGGTCTAAACCTGAAGTTAAGTATCTACTGGACTCCATCTAAATAAGTTAAAAACATACATACGTGCATGTTGGTGACATAAGCTGTAACGTGTCCATAGACTGTAGAATCACTGGACATGTCAACCCCTCCCCTCTCGTTTTCCTAATAGGTAGTACCCGCTGGTTCCAAGAGGGTCAAAATCTCATAGACTTCTATTGAGAAATAGACTAATATTTTATTTTTCAGAATAACCATTCTTGCTCTGATTCCTCTTAACATCTTCTTTCTAATCCTAACTTTTTTTACATATATTTTTTCTTTATCACAAGTTATTCAAGTTATAAAACGACTAATCAGGTGCCAGTTGACCCCACCTCAAACAATTAAATTTACAGCTTCTCTTGAGCCTGCTTTCATTGGGTTGTAGACTTTGAACAAGCCTACTCATGATTGGCGACATCACTTCCTCTAAAAACATGATTCAGACTGACTCAAACCAATCACTGCCGACAGGTTACAAAATGGCAGCAGACTATCAGGAAGTGACGAGAAGGCTCTGGCCCCATTTCGAGAGGGCCGTATTTCTATGGGTGACGAAATCAACACCTTGTTTAGTCCAGTGATTCTACAGTCAATGAATGTGTCTCACAGCCGACATGATGGACATGAGTATGTGACTAACTTTCACTCTTTGGTGTGCTGGATCATCCATTAACATTCAGTCCATCAGTAAATTTACAAGCGCCTCGTACTCAATACTTTCTTCTTGGGTTCACATCAAGTTCATTCTTCCCAAATAAAATTCTGATGCAAACCAGACGTAAATGCACCCTAATTGCAGAGGAGAGTCTCTGATCTTTGTATGTTGGTATTATGTTTGTCTAGTTTAATTCTTGTCTAGTTGTTTGCTTTTCGTCAGTTTTTAAAAATAATTATTTAATCAACATAAGTAATCAAAAGAAATAAGGTATTATCTTAATGCTGATGAAAAGACTTTAAAATACAAGGACTATGATATAAAACACCTAACTTTTTCCTTTTTTTCAGGTAACATCAATCTCTCAAATACATATTATGAGCCAACTCTAAGGTGTGAGGTATTGGCAGGAACTCACTCAAGTTTTGACTAAATTTATTATTTTTTTAAAGCCATTTTTGGAGCTGCATCCACATACTTGGCTCTATTTAACTATTTTCTTATCCCACTTTCAGCTCACGCTCTGTTTAATCTAGAGTTTGACCAGTAATAGAATTTTTTTAAAAAGCATTTTTTGATGTTTTAATACACAGACAGGAACCACATCATTTAGTTAAGACTCAAAAGGCACAGAATAAAAGCGTTTAAAATAAAAAAAATATATTCCGTATGCTACACATGTTTATAAATTAAGATAAAACTTAACATTCATTGGTGGTAACATTGTGAACCTATCAGTTCTTGTGCAAAATCCAAAAAAACAAGGCTCTGAGGTGGAGCACTTTGAACTTAGTAAAAGTCGGTACACAAGTGACTTAGTGAAAAATAATCTATACTTATAAAAAAAAAAAAAAACTTTATTTCAATTTCAGGGCTTCATTTATCATCATTAAAAATCTGACAGCTAACCCAACAAACGAGCGCAATAGAAGAATTCTTACATACTGATAATATAATAATGAGGCACAGCCTCACAGACAAAAGCAGAAAGAAAAATGTAATCGCTGACATGATGACTGCAGAGTGATTAGCCGATTTGATGCACCGAAACAATCTGTCAGGATCTCTGGAGAGTTGCGAGGCAACAAGACAAGATTAGATGAGAGAAAGAGCGGCGATAAAGAGTTGACGAGAACAAGTCCCAGAAGAATCAATGAAAGTAGAATGAGCTTGAAGAGAAAGGAAGTAAAAACAAATAGCAGAAGAGATCAAAAGAAAAGGAAGAGACGGGAGGCTAATTGATTTTTTTTTTAATAACATCAATTCATATCAGAAGTATGTAGTCTTCCTTATCGATTGGCAACGCAGTGTAATTTAAGAGCTGTGAAGACTTTCATTGTGAGACTGTGAGAAAGAAATACAGAGAAGGGAAAAAAAGGGAGGAAAAAAAAACGAGTGAAAGCTTAACGCTTCTACCGTCTGCCAAGGTCTCAGCTCATTTCACTCCAACCTCTATCAGGACCATCAGCTTCAAAGCAACCGTTTACACACACCATTAGCCCCAAAACAACACAGTCATCAGGAATGGTGTGTGAGTCTATCTGCACAAAATCACTGGTATGTCATTGCAATTTGCATACATTAACACAGCATTCGGCACAAACTCTGATAAGCCATGCAACTTCTTATCTGCAACTTGGTAATTCCAAGGAGGTCCGTTGGGAAATAAAGCCCTGCTTCGAATGTCATTACAAATACTTTGGCGGAGCAGCAACAAAAAGATAGTGCAGATGGAGCAAAACAAAAGAGGGGGAAAAAAAAACAATATTTTTGAAACATAACTGTAATTTGGACGTAATTAAAGAGTTTTTTGAACATTTTTGGCTAAAAGCACAAGCACTATAATCCGGAATCTCACGCTTTGTGTGTTAACAACTCTCTGTCTTTCATTAACATCCTGACACCAAAACCAAGGGAACTGTATGTCTATAAAATAGACGACATGTTTCCATTTTTACTCCACAAGGAAAAAAAACAGCAAATGTCTTGGATACGCAAAGCTACTCCAGGGTCTCATGCAAGTTCCATCTACTGCGCCGTTTACAGACGCGCAGATGTAAAACTACTAGATATATTGGAAGGAGAATGGTACAAGCCAGGAAGTTTGAGCTTTTCAGCAGTACAAGGTTGATCTATCAGATAAAGGATTTCAGAATATTCCTTGGACATTGAAAAATCTGATTACTCAATCTGTCAAATGAGTAAAGAGCTGCTTTGTACTTGATGTACAACTCAAGACTGCAACTTTACCTAAAGTATGTACTTTGACTCGCTAAAACTGAGCTTGGATGCTGCTTATTTTTACCAACATTGTGAAAAACAAAGAGTCAAGACGTTTCAGGAAATAATATTTGAAATACTGCAATCACATCCAAAAACAATGTCTGAATATATAACGCCTTCTGTTTACTTTCAATGGCTTTTCAGGCAACACAACTTTTCAAGGACCTGACGTCATCCAGTCCAACACTTACATAAGAGATGAATGATGTCTATAGTGAAGAGAAACATTACTGTAATCAAACTACCAAAGAAACTACCTCAGTGATGCAAACATGTCCTGTTTACAAACGCACAAGCAGATGTGTTTATGTCATTGTTTGAGCTTAAAAGTAACTCCAATCATCTGTGGAGCTCTTCTAAAAGCATTCCAAGTGGTCAGATCAGACGACGAAAACGAAGATGCACATGGATCTAGTTGTAAACAAGTATAAATCAGAATGGAGCAGAGCAGGAAGCTTGTGGCCCATTACAGCTTTCCACATCCTGGATATGAGCTTTTTCCAAAGTTTTTTTTTTCTCCTGCTTCTGATTTACAATGATTTGAATAAAGAAATACTTAGAAATGTAATTCCTATCTTAGTTTGCTATATATATATATATATATATATATATATATATATATATATATATA
>NC_050520.1:17883914-17905086 GCF_002922805.2 Oryzias melastigma
AAAATGTCAAAACCACCAAGAACACAATTTGTATGAATAGTATCAATAATTTGGTTTACGCGCTTTATTTTTGATGAAACATATTCACTGGTTGACATTTTCTGTGGTCTTTCTCGAAGAACACACATACCTAAACACATACATTTACAATATCTTTAAGGTAAAACCAGAAAATTGATTTAACAGTTTTTCTAAAGCTGTCAAGTGCATACCTTGCTTTTGGCAACTAAAAGCACCTCCCAGACAGCCGCCTCCAGTTATCCATAGTACTTGTATCACAGACTATACACAGAGATGAAATTGCTTACTAACATTACCTTGAAAATGTGTCCATATATCACTGCTGCGGTTTCCGTGTTTCAGTACAACCAGAGAAATGATCTACTAGCACTTGTAAAACTTTTTCAGACTGCCTTAATACTGTTTATCCCTGAATTTAATCCCTTGTTTTGCTTACAATATTTTTTTTCTGTCTTCTTATCTGCGGAAACCCGTTTCTCTCTCAGAAGGCCTGTCTTCCTCTCTCAGTCCCTCTCCAATCTGGTGCTCCCCCTCCTTTCGGTTGCTGTCTGTGTAAGGGTTTGCAGGTGGCTTTTGCTGGCTGGGTCAGTAACTAGGGGAAACTGGGGAAGAGTTCACTTCAACAGGACAAATGGGAACAAATTGATCCACTTCTATTGCTGTTTGTGAAACAATGTAGGCAAAAAATAAAATAAGGCTGAGATTTCCGACCTAAACACTCCAACCTCAGGCCTCTTCTTCCGCGTGTGTACTGCTACGTTCACACTGGCCATGGGATGCGTATTCAAGAACGTGCGTTTTGCATAGGGGTGTGTATTGGTATAAGCTTGGCAATATGATACATATCCCGATACGTGTCTCACGATACAATACATAGCACGATTTATCCCAAAACTGTACCAGAACATTTTTTCACTTCTCTTTAAGAGATTTTATTTAATGATCACAACATTAACCCATAAAGACCCAGACCCATTTTTCCTTAAAAATAAAATTATGTGGAAAAACACACAAACCAAGTTGACCACAGAAAACATTTCAGGTATTTTTCTTTTCCACTGATGTCACTATAGGTTCTTATGGGTTAAGCACTGTAACTGTACATTGATACTGGCAGCAAAGTGGCACAGAGTTTCAGTTTGTTAACTTAAAACTAAGTAATACATGTCTCAAAACAACAAAAACCGTGAGGCTGACAGAACATTTAACGCAAGCTGGTTCTCTAAGGTCTTGTTGCTGTTTTGGTTGCAGGAAAAAGACCAATTGGCCGACCTTGCTTGAGGTACAAAGGTGTTTTAACAAGAGATGTGAAAGACTTCCAGATAGATCCTGCTACTTGGACTGCTCTATGCAGCAACAGAGGCAGATGCCATACCAGGCTAAAGAAGGGTGTCCAAGTTGATGGAGAGGCAAACCTTGAAAGATTAAGAAAAAATGACGCACCCGCCCACCTATTGATGTCTAAACTCATGGTATAGTCGAATACGACTGATGCCTGCCGACAGTTTGGTTGCGGTATAGAGCATCTTTAAGAGGCCCAGTGTGCAGCGCAGTCAATAAGACGCTCAGCATTTTAACCCTTGTGCCATCTTATGACCCAAGCCTTACATTGACGTGTTATCCATCCCATGACAAATGTGGATGAAGGTGGACAGAATTCTATGTCTGCCACAGACACCAGTGAAAATAAAAAAAAATATAGGAAAAAATTTTAACACACTGTCTTGTGGGGTCCAAATGACCCCACTGTCAATGTAAACATACCTAGGATAGCACAAGAATTGCATCAATACAGCTATCGCCAACCAAAATATTGCGACAAATCGCCAAATAATTTTTCCCTAAACCTTCAGTGTTCACACTGGGCTTTCACTACCCGATACTAATGTATCACCACCACCTAGATTTAGAGGAGGCTTAATCGAAAATGTTAAAGCAGAGCTCAATCTTGCTCTTTTTCTTTTACAGCTTTATTCCGATATTTGAAAGACTGTCTTATAGTTTCAACCAGGCACAAATCTCAGTCATTCATTTCTCCTCGATCAATTTTGAAAGGGTTTTCACTTTTGTGTATGAAAAGAGACGTCATCCATAAGTCTCTAACAGATCCAAGTCCCTGATTGGTCAAAGTTCAACTGGTTTAACTGTCAATGTGTTCAGTGGACGAGCGCTCTGTGCATAGAGCCCCATAGAAACTTGCATGGGTACGTGTGAAAGCATGAATTTTGAATGCAGAATCCCGAGACATGTCTTTACATTGACTTTTCATTGGAAGTAGTCACTTTGGGCAGTGTGAATGTAGCTTAAGACTTTGCCATGGTTCATCTAAGGCTGACCACTTTAAATTGGAGAATCAAAAGGCAAGAGCACATCAAAGCACTGCAGGGGAACAGCTGGAAATTTATGGAATTTTATTATTTCATATTATGTAAAAATCCCAAATGTCCTAACAAACACACAGCCTTGGTTTACCTCCTTGATGCAGCGAGTGTCCTTGTTCTTTTATTTAAGAATACAATGAACTCAAAAGCCTTAAAAACCCTCGATGAGCCACAAAGATTCAAAACAACCCAAGCACACAGATTATATTATTTAATCAGATATAGTCTTTTCTTGCAAAAGTCAGAAACTTTGTAAATATTTCAAAAAAATCATGCTATAGTTAGGGATTTTGTATTCAAGTGTGTTCCACCAAGGATTCATCTGTACTCGTTATCCTTCCTTCTCCAGCAAAAGTGTTAAAAAGAATCTTCCAAGTCAAGAAGGCTTCCATCTAAGTAAAATGTGTTGTTTTTCCATGGTTCTCCGCTGCTTTGATGCAGTTGCATCTCTCTACTAATCTCCACACTTCAAAAAGACATGATAAAAAGGCGTAACAGCCACTGCAGTACTGTAATTATTGTTTACGGCTGCTTCCAAATGACTGAAAAGACATTTCAGATAGAGTAACTACAGGGAGGAAAAGAATTATTTGATCCGCTGTTTATTTTGCATGTTTGCTCGAGGACAAAGAAATGATCAGTCAATAATTTAATGACAGGTTTGTTTATTTCAAGAGCAAGAGACAGAATGACAACAAAACAAATATAGAGCTAAAGTATTTCAAAATAAACGGATTTGCATTTTCACCAGTAAAATATGTTTTTGATCCTCTGCAAGATTTCTGGCTGCCAGGTGTCTTATAGTGGTAATGAGCTGACATAAGGAGAGTGCTCCTGATCTCAGATTTACATAAAGAAGAAGAAAAAATACTCGTCTATATAAGCAATTACTGAGCATCCAAACAGCTCCACAATGGCTGAGACCAAAAGCCGTTTTATGATTGCTTTCACACTACAACAGTCCCATAGGTTTGGTTCCAATGGGTGCGGTATGCTAATCATTTTCACACTTTTATTTGTTTTGGTGTGTTTTCTCAGACGGCACTCTCTGGAGCGAACCAAAGACTGAAGTGGATCAAATCATCGGAAAAAAACTTCCTGTTCCAACAGCTGCTCGCTTAGGAGCAGTGAAAATCTCTGACAATGAAATGAAAAGCAGCACAAAGAGGAAAACTGGCAGGTCCTACTCGCTCTATCATCTATCAGTAAGTGCTTCCTCTCTACACTATGATTATCTACGAGACAGAACTTCTTTATGGATAACATTAATTGAGATACTGCTTTTGCTCCCATAATATACTCCCTGTGCTTCACTTCCCCTAAACTTCCCTTTCCATTTGTCTTTTAATTGTGATTATGCTCAGATTTTTTGATAACCTGTGTCACTTTTGAGGACATAGTTTTTGCATTGCAGTTCATTAGAGGAGTGAGCCTGTCCTCACTTCCAATCATCTCTTTGTTTACACTCTCTCCCGCTAGCTTACAGCCCCTAAAAACCCCAACCTAACGTTACCGGTGCGACAAAGATGGTGACCAATATCGGAGCTATCCAGTCGTACAGTTTTGAGCCAGATGGCAGCTGAGATGAGGAAAGCGTCCATAGGTGGAGTGGTCTGTACACCCCAACACATCATGACAAAAATGCTACAAGATGATGCTAAAACTAGGGATATAAAAGATATTAGATACGTATCGAAAAATCAATCGGGGAGTGGGAGTAATTGCTGTTAGGGATGTAAGAAATAGATTCATATCAAAAATTGATGGAGCATCTGCTGTATCATTTGAAAGCCACAGATATGAACAAGATTATGTTGCTGAAAAGGTTTAAAATCAATCAAGACGTACATAATCGATTTCTGGCAGTTTCACTTTGTGCTTTTTTTTTCTACCATCTTTTTCTTTTCATGTACATGCGATCCCAACAAAAAGACGTCCAGTCGTAAGCTTGCTTCTTCCAAGTCAATACCTGAATACATTTCTATGTCAAATGACATGCATTATTATTAATAGCTTTAAAAACCATATGAATAGGAAATATCTAGATTTTAGCGTTTTTGGTGAAAGAATTGGACTATATTGTGTCTTAAAAAAGTTAGTTGAACCCTTTATGTATCGATTTGTGGACCATGTATCGAATCGTGTGAGAGGGAAAGATGCAAACCCTACTCAAAAACAATATTTTCATCATCTTTAAAGCATTCAAACAGGGTTCACTTGTTTAAACCGCACCAGAGTTCGGGTGAGCTTTTCTGACATTTCAAGGAAACCCTGGTCCAAAGTAAACCTGCTGCCCTGAATACGATATCAGGGGTCAAGATCAACACCAGATACGAAAGGTCTTCAAGGTTAATTATTATTTGCTTTCATTTGAAAAGTTCACACAAGGATAAGACAACAGAATGTGTACTTACAGGCGGCTATGTAAAACTTGTAAACATATCATCCAAAACAACCCAAAATAAATGTTAAAGTACAAAATATTGTTGAAGTAAGTGTTCAAGACATACCTGGCACAAAATTTTAGCATTTATAGCTTTTTTTTTCCCCAAGTTGTTCAGGCTTCTTCAATCTTAAATGATTGTTTATTCTTTTGGTATTTAGTGTTGTGAAAGCAAAGACTTTGGATCATCATGTAGTATGTTGTATTCTAAAATAAGAAAGAACAATAGCCTTTTTTTAACATGCTGAATTTGAAAGTCCTCTTCAGTTCTGGGTCATTTCACTTGGTTCATTTTCATAAAACAGATTTTGGACAGAGCCTTGGCATCAGAGTGGAGACAAAACAAGAAGGGGAGCTCATGTTTGTTGCACAACAGCTGTGTCAAAGCAGCTACAGACGCACATTTCTTCTTGGACCACTTGCAGATTTTTGGGAAAGCTGAAAAAGCCATCAAATTCCATTGAAACAAGTGCCTGAAACCCCCCTTTTTTTAGACAGATGAGAAACAGCCACCAAATGTGGAGGAAACTAAGCTATTTTAAAGAGGAAAGGCACCACTACTAAACTTTAATAAGCTGGGGCAGGGAGTGTAAAGTCATCTGCTGCTTCTCACCACATCACAGATTCAGCTCTGATTAAACTCTACGCTTGCAGAGGAAAGAAAAGTTGGTGGCTTTTTTTTTTTAATCACATTTGTTTTCCTCCACCACAGCTGACTGATGCAAAGTCCTGGAGGTAAAGTACATTCACCTGTTAGCAGTTTTTATTTTGTCACAGCAAAATCCTCTACATACCACATTTGATTATGAGCAGCTTAATATTATAGGTCATCATTATTTTTAAAAGGGAATATAAACAAAGAACTGATTTAGGAAAAGAGCGCCGCTGGTTTTATTTGGTACATCAAGTATTCTTGTTTTAGTTTATTACAAAATTAAATAATAATACTGAAGAGACATTCAAAAAACAAATTATGAGTCATAGATTTATAAATAGTTCAGTCTGAGCATTTTACAGTCTTTTTCTCTCCCTGCTGTTAGAGTTGATGCTGTCAGTTGAACCCACTTTTAATGTAAACATGCCGGGGATAGCACAAGGGTTAATGTGAGTTAAAGAGAAAAACTTGAAAACCTCAAGTTTATTCACGACTAAGCTTCTAATTAAAAAAAAAAAACCTGATGAAAACTTTAAGAGCAGTATCAGTTGTAGGAACTGCTCCAAACTTAGAGAAAGAAAAATATTTAACAAATAAACATGTAAACATGTCTTATTCTTGTTAGATATAGCAATTTTTAAAAGATCTACTAAAGACAGTTGGATGAATCAACATTTTTGTTGAAATATATGCAATATCAATTCAGTTTGCTCTCCCTTAATAAACCCTACAGATCAATACATTCTTTTTAAAGACCCACTATAATGAAAATCGTGTTTTTAACATGTTCTTGCAGCTGTTCCTTATGATGGAGGAGATATGTAAAGAAAAGTGAGATTAAACTGCATTTCTGAATATTTATTTAGCATAATCGTGAATCAGCAGCAGACACAAAAGTGATTTTAAAAAAAAGCTTGTAGTGGTTACATACAAACTACAGTCAGATCCATGTACGTCTTTGTTTTCCTCGATTAAACTGGTACCTGGCTCACAGACCCACTAGCTTACAGACCCTCACAACCCCAACCTAAAATTACCAATGCAACAAAAATGGTGATCAATATTGGAGCTATCAAGTTGTACAGTTTTGAGCCAGATGCCAGCAAAAAGCTTCCTTGAGGTCTGTCCATTGTATATTCAACATAACAGATACTCTTTTTCAAATAATATTTTTTTCATCTGCTCCTGATTCACAATGATTTCAATAAAGAAATACTCAGAAAAGCAATTTATTGTTTTTTTTATTATTGATCCATCGTGAGAAAAATGCCAAAAGAACATGTTAATAACACCAAAAACACAATTTTCATCCGAGCGGGTCTTTAAACTAAAGCACAAGAAACCAAGAAGTCAGGAGGGTCCAATAAAGCATTTTCTCTGTCAGTTTAGGAATACTCATTCCATTTAAATCCGTGGATGGCAGAGTCTGCCGGTAATCTAAACCCTTTGGCTCTGAAAACACACGCTGCCATTATAAAACCAAATTGAAGAACATCATTAGGAATATGCCAGCATGCTTTCATCAAGCTGTCTATCAAGATGATCTCAAACATGCAAGCCAGTCTGAATGATTTAGATAAAGAAGACAGCAGCTGACAATTTAAGTTCTCCATTTTCTTTAACCAATCGCTGTTCTCTTCTCAACACTCTTTGGCATCAAGGTATAAATCTTTTTCCAGCATGTCACAACATCATTTTCAAGAAAACAGAAGTGACATTGAAAAGAAGGGAAAAAAACACTGTAAACCTGCAAAAGATGAAAGTGGTAATCCATGACCTCTCTGCTGTTAAACACTGACAGGCTATTCCCCCGGATCAGTACTCTACATTCTTTCAGGTGAAACCTCAGATGCACCTCTTTACTTTGGACCTCAACCCATCGTTCCAGGCATGTATTCTGGACCCCCACTGCAGCAAGAAAACCATTCGTCTCATAAAAGGCTTTCTCAGGATCAAGTTTGATAAAGTGATGGACTTTAGAAAAACTGACATCCTCAAGTATGAGTCAGAAAACAAGACAAATAGGCCTGAAGTACTAAAAACCTGGCTTTATAAACCATTTACACAAGCAGCTTGGGTTTAAAATCCACTCTGAACTGTCTTATATGTCAACTGAACATTACTGAAGAAAAACTAAGTTAATAGATACAACATGTGCTTTTATTCAATATGCAGCTTATTTGATCAAAGAGTTTTGTATTTCGGCGAAGTGTTTAGAGAGTTGGAGTCTCTTTTCTTTATTGGTCATTGGTCTTTATCTGTCATTTCCACTAAAAAGAACAGAATCAGAATCTGTGTGAAGCTTCTCCAAACCATTACACAAAAAATAACCGTTGTCAAATAAAAATGCGGTTTTCTTACAGAAAGCCTTTGGCACTGACCAGCTAAAGAATGGATATTATCAAGATCAGAGCCTTAATTATGTTAAATAGCAACTTAGTTACACAGAAACGAGAAATGATGCACAGGTTGATTCATAAACGACGGTCCAGCGAGTTAAGCTGGTTTTTTGTAAAGCTTTGCGGGAAACGTCGCAGGTTCGGGCTTGTCGGGTCAAAAACTGACATAGCAGCGTTCCGACAAAGTTATAACGTTCAGAATAGACGTGTGTGACAGACTGCAGTTACTTCCACCACCTTTAACACTCAACTTAGTAACCCAAGTAAAAGGTAGAGTAAATGAACCAGTAAGTACCAGTAATGGAAAGGGCTGAGCTTTGGTAAAACTTGCAGGCCGGATGGTACAGAGTGGCCCAGAGCATCACCAACACAATAACTGTGTATGAAAACTTGATATAATTGTGTCTGCAACAACCTCCAAAATGATCAACCCTTCCAAATGCTGCTGCCTCTGTTGTTACCAAAATGGGTAAAATGACAGATATGATGTATTAGTTTTGTGGGAGAGCTTTGGTTAGCACGGCTGGAACCTTTCTGAGTGGAGTTGCATGTTCTCCCCATGACTGTGTGGGTTTTCTACAGATTTTCTTCCTACTACAGTCCAAAAACATACTTCATAGGTCAACTGGTGTCTCTAAATTGCCCCTATAGGTGTGCATGTGAGTGTGTGGCCCTGCGACAGACTGGTGACCTATTCGAGGTATATCCCGCCTTCGCACCACAGTAGCTGGGTTGGCTCCAGCAACCCCATGACCCCAAAAAGATTAAGCAGGTTCTGAGGATGGATGGATGGTTTTGAGCGGAAAATTCAACTAAAGGTTGATGCTTAGAATTTCGATATAAGCAGTAAATGCTATGAGCATGCTCTGAACAAGAAGGGTAAAATGCATCCATCTGAAGGTTGTAAAATTCCTCTTTAAAATAAAACAAATTTTAAAATTTTTAATTTTAAAACTAAGATTCTTAACTTGTTTGCCAAGTTAAGAATTTTTTTTCTTCAGCCAACAGCAGCTGACAAGACCCTTGAAATCCCCATAATCTGCAATTTTAAAACCAAATATTTTGCTTTATTTTTTTATAAACATAATCAAATATAAAAGAGCTAAACATGTGCTTACCTTTGGCTCCATGGAGATAAAACTATGACGACCACGGCTGGACAATGTTGATCTCTTGATAGTCCGAC
Organism: Oryzias melastigma; assembly: GCF_002922805.2. Classification (NCBI taxonomy): domain Eukaryota; kingdom Metazoa; phylum Chordata; class Actinopteri; order Beloniformes; family Adrianichthyidae; genus Oryzias; species Oryzias melastigma. Next base: position 17,893,000 of record NC_050520.1, read on the forward strand.
TATGGAAGAAGTGGTAGTGGTCTCTGAGATCACCAATCTGCAAAACAAACATAGATATTCTCTTAATTTATTGTTGAGGAAATATTAAAATAAATTATTGATTGTTTGGTAGTTAAAGATCTGGCTGGGTTTAGAAGAAAAAAAGTAATTAATTCATGTTCATCTTTTCAAAATTGGTCAATTTTTTCCCAAAACTGGTTTTGTTTGAGTATTATTGCTATAAATTGTCATTTTATTGGTGAAATGTCCCCTTTAATTTGTAGCTGTTGCATATTATTATGTGAAAAAGTATTTTAAAACACAATGAATGTTTTAGATGAAAATTGGAAAAGTTCATGCTAAATTGAATCATGACACAAACTTGTGAATATATTCAGTACTTTGATGATAAATACACAGGACAAAGTGGTGCTCCAGATAAATATTGCTAATCGTATTGCTCAACAATCTAACCATGTGAGAGTATAAAGTAATAAATGCAATTTCATTACAGACGGGCAATATAAGTGAGTGACAGGACAAAAGGGAAAACAATGACAGACAGAAGGCAAGCTGCTGAACGCTGATTAGTTTTAATAATTGATAAAGACCATACAATTCCTCGGATGATCAAACCGTCATGGCTGCCAAGGGTCCTGTGGTGTGTCACAGATCCATGGCTGCCATCCAAACCACAGAGTCCATTGCATCAGCTTTCACCTCATTTACACGCAAACACTCTGGGAACTTCCACGCTGATAAAACGGGGAGCAGTGAACGCCAATAAATTAACCTGCAGCCTTTACCACAGCTTGAGGGGGTCCTTTAACTCCCCAACAGGAATTCTGTCGGTCTGATTACTACGTTGACTGGTGTCACTGGATTGTTATTTTTTTGTTTTGTTCTGTTTTTTTTTACTTTTACTGAGAATAGTCGTTAAGAGACCACAAAATGTAAACCTTCCGAGCTTTTGGTGCATTTTTGCAAGTTGGAAATGTTTATATGAATAGAATTCCATCACTAGGTCAAAAGATGAACCATTAAACTTAAGGAGAGGATGATAAATAATTATCCCTACATTGTGGGCAGGACTGTTGGTGCGGAGTATGTCCACTCCTTCCCATTATCCATCTGTTTACACTCTTTTCTGATAGCTTACAGCCCTCACAACCCCAATTTAACATAACAATAAAAATGGTGAGCAATACTGGAGCTATCCAGCTGTACAGACGGATCGATTTGTCTACAAGTGGATGCATCAGAATGAAATGGAACAGGGCCAGACAATTGTAGCTCCTGTATCACAAGCTTTTTTTCAACTGCATTTTCTTTAAATCTATACGATTCTCAACAATTTGCCTAAAGAAATACTCAGAAATGCCATTTAAACCTTGAACTTCTTTATATGTTTTCTCCTTCAAGAAAAAAAAAATGCTGCAAGAACATGGTAAAAACACCAAAACACAATTTTCATTGGAGTGGGTATTTAAACAGTTTTGGTGTTTTCTGAAATGAGCAGGCATTGTGAGCCTTGAGCAAACAACACAGCAGGAGTGAAAAAAAACCCTGCAAAATCATCTTTTAAGCTGGTATTGATTCAAGAAGCTCCTGTCCGTGTCTGCCTTCAGATTGTAGCTGGCCCTCTAAGTAGCTTTCAATGGCTCCATGTTTTCTCCCATCCCTTCAGAACACCAATTTGGACACACATCAACGTCTGGGGCCTTGTCAGCTGATGTAGACTCAATTTGGGCCAGTGTCTTAGTCTGGGAAGGGGGCTCCATGCATAAGAGGATTACCCAGAATTCCCCAACGAGGTACTCTCTCACTCCATGCCAACTCTTTTCATCCATCCGTCCATCTATCGTCCCTTCTTTCACCTCTTTATTCCACCATCCCTCAGTGTGTGCTTATCTTTGTCCGATTTCCTCTTTCCACCACCATCAAGAACACTACATTGTTCCTCTGCCACATATTTTTGCTCCCATCCCCCCTGTTCTCCTTAACTGCTTTGCATCCCTTCACAAACCCAGTGTAGCATTCCTATCATTTTGATATCCCCAACAGTCAGATCCTTTAAAGTCCCCCACTGGAACATCCAAAAACACCACAGAGTTTCACTTTGCTCCGAGCAATCTGTGATGCTGCGCTGATAAAGACGGAGGTGGATGATGGCCGGCGTGTCAGAGTTCACATTAGGCAACGTGTTATCACTCCCACAGGAGCGGCTTCGGGTTGACCCCAAAAACCAGGAAGTGAAGTAAAACTCTTGTCTAGGGAGGTGTCAAAGTCCAATGAAGGCTTTACATTGAGATGGAAATTTAGGCCGAACGGTCGGGGGGGTTGTGGGCGACACTCCACGCCACTAGGGAATTCCTGTGAGGGGGGTTAGGGGTGGGAGGGGTGAGGACTCGACACATTAGTTGCTGTCAAAGGAGAGGGGATAAACGAGGCCATTAAGGCGCACTCCTTTGGGAGGATAGTGTGTGGGCAGGCTGTGTTAAGGTTGAGAGGGAGGGGCAGGTGGTGGTGGTGGGGGGTTCAATAGCTGTTGACTAGGCTACCCCACAACAACCTGTCAGAATGCCCCCCACCACCACCATCTCAGTGCACACCGCTGAACCCTGGCAAGTGTAGGCATGAAGCATCCATGTGCAATAGATGTAGTTAAAAAAATGTATGTGAGGTCCACATTTGCCATTCCAATGTTTATGAATATAAAGGGATCCTGATTTTTGTCCAAAGTATGGCTGGTGGGGCAAAAGTGACCACATTTTTACTGGCTCCTGTCATAAAATCAATAATACGCGTCCCGAAAAACTAGAATTTCTTGATTATGTTATAAGTCGTAGTGGCAACAACCTGTGGCTACTTGACCTTCAGGGCTTTAACCCTTGAACACCTGATTGACGCTTAAAAATCTTGAACAAAATGTAACTTTACACAATTAACGTAACGTAATTCCAGTAGATTTTGAAGGAGAAAAGCGGCTCATACGACAATTAGTGAAAATTTTGAATAATTGTAGATTTATTTTACTGTAATTTGGGTAAACATATATTTAGATTTATTTCTGTTTAAGTGGAGATGAAAAAAATGCATTTTATTTCCATTTATGATCAATAGTCATCTTTGCAAAAAGAGTTGGATTGATTGAATGGCTTTAAATGGAAGTTATTTCTCATTTGATGCGCCTGGACACTGCTTTCTATTGGCAGGGTGGATTGTGATGTTAAAGAGGCCTCTTTACAAGCAGTTTAGAGTTGGAAGCACACATCTAATGCTGCTGAAAGAGGAGGAGGGGGGACAGAAACCAGCTTTATGAGCAACAATAAGCCCGATTGGGGACCTCTGGGTGTCACATCCATGATCAGAAAGCAGGTTTTCACGTCAGGTTTGTTTGGCTGCAAAGAGTTGCAAAGAGTGGAAGCTCCAGCCAGTGAGGAGGCACCTGTTGTGCCACCCCTGCTACCTCTCTGCTCGCCTGTGAGGAGCAGAGAGCGACGGGAGGACCCGCGCCTCCGCTCTGGAGCGCAAACAGTTAGTGCCAGCTTTGCTCGACCTACCTGTCCCATGTTCCTATAACCGTATTTTTCCGCTATCCGGTCGGCTACGTCGGGTCCCCCGGCTATCCTCACTGCCCAGTGGTTGGTGTAAATCCGAGCGTCGCACGGCGGGGACGCAAAGCCGAGACTGAGCGCCAGGACGCACAGCAAGCTTCTCCTCCAAGCGCCGTTGTGGACCATCTTCCCCCACTTTTAAACCAGACTCTTCTTCTCCTCCTCCACCTCCTCCTCATCCGACCAGGCAAACAACCAAACTTCTTTTCTCACCGACCAGGACTCTCATAGAAACATCAATATCCGGGCAAACAACAATAAATAAATAATAAAAAAAAAATAAAAATAAAATAATCCAAAAAAGGGGGGAAAAGAGGGGCAGAGGAGGGATCAGGACAGCCCCGAAGAGAAAAATTCCACCTTATCCTCAAACCTCTGATTTCCACATGGGAGAGTTGGAAGTTGCCCTCTCTTGGTTCCTCTCTTCCCCCTTTTTTTTCCACGGATGACGAGGAGGAAGTGCGCGTGTGTGTGCGCGCCGTCTTCGCGCACGACGCCGGGAGTTCGTGTGTGCGCGCAGAGCTCCTCAAAGCTGATTTGAACTACTCGGCTGTCGGTCGCTCAGCACATCGGGCTCTCATGTGGCGAAATGGCTACAGCGCCTCCCCACAAGTAACTGGATGACACTCCGGAGAGTAGAAACAACTGAAGCGGCGGGGTTTCCCTACCGAACTCCGCTGGGTCTTAAAGAGACCCTGTTTGGGTCCGGCCGGGCCACAATCGCGCAGGGGTCACTTTAGGGCCACCAATTTTGTGTTAAAAAATAATTAGATTGAAATGTCAGTTTAATATCTAAAACAATAATAAAAAATGTCTTCAAAACCACCCTGAGTACAAATATAAACCATTATTTGTGGTTAAAAAAACACCCACTTCAATGAAAATCAAAGAAAATCAATTTTTTGTGTGTTTTAAACATCTTGATGCATTTTTCTCATTATGAATTGAACTTTTGTACTCAAATTGTTGTAAATCAGTAGCAGACAAAACAAAATGACTTTGGGGAAAGCTTGTAGCAGTGACATAGGTGCTACAGCATGCTCGCAGCTCCATTTTGATGCATACACTTATAGATAAATGGCTCAAAATTGTACAGCTGGATAGCTTCGATATTACTCGCCATTTTTTGTTGCACTGATAATATTAGGTTGTGGATGTAGGGGGCTGTAAGCGAGTAGGAGAGTGTGAAAACAAAGGGATGATGGGAAATGAGGAAAGGCTTACTTCTGCGCCATATCAGAGGCAAATTTCTAAACTCCTGAAGCAACTACGTTCAAGAAAAGGGCACAGTTTTTATTATTTTATTTTATTTTTTATATTGGCTTATGATAATAATAATAATAAAACAATGGGTTTTTACAGTTTTACAATAGATCAAAAGATGAGTGGGACTTTGAAAAGCTTTCAGCTGCAGGTACAGCTTTGGCGGCAGGGGTCTCCAACCTGCGACTCCGGATCCACATGTGGCTCTTTTATTAAAGAAGAATAAAAAAGTTTCTAAATGTTAAAAAGTAACCGTAAAGTAAGAAGTGAGAAAATAGTAAAGGGGAAAAGAAGTAAACTAACTCAAACTTGAACTCATTTACACATGTCACAAGTCGAAACTACAACATTTTAACAAATATTTGTACGTCTTGTACTCCAAAAAAAAAAATCAACGGTCGTCCTTAAGCACTTCATTAATTAGCTCAGAATTCATTTTGTTTTTTTAGAATTACAGTTGATGCACCAGCAACAGAAAAAATAACTATTTTTATTTACTACTACTACATTTGCTGCACTGAGATGATCATATGTGGCAGGGTGTCTTTTATTTTGAAAGGACCTCACATGAACTGTCAAAAGTTTTTTTATAAATTGATATTTTCTTTTTAAGTTTATGGTTTATTAATTCAAACTGAAGAACAGTTCATGTATGTTTGTCACAATAGTAAAAATAGCATACATACAAATCAGTGTCTTATTTTATGATAGATTTTGTGTTCCCTTCTGACTTGTAGTCAGCAAGAAATCAACCCGTAAGAGATATAGATTCTCATTTTCTGCTCTTAATTCAGAGAAAAGTACTAATCCGTTAAAGAAAAAGCATTCCACTGAAACAGTAACTGTTTTCCAGATGCTGTCTTTAATTAGAAACATTTATTCACCATATCCATCCCTAATTACACATTCTGTACATGTGTTCTGTGACATGAATATGTTTTGAAGAGCTTCTTCACATCTGTTTCCTCTGCCGGTTGGTTTCTGTAGTTGTGGTTGGTTTGCGCTTCATTTGATCATTTAATGTCTTCATGGGTTTGTGCTCCATCACTTTGAATTTCTTTTAACTAGCTGACATGTCCTTTTGGATATTTGAGTAAAATTTCAATTTTATTTTTTTATTGTTTTTTACATTGTAAAGCTAAAATATATTGTTTTTTTTTTCCTGTTTGGATTATTTCAAGTTACGTTTTCTTTTTTTTTTAAGGCTGTTTATTCTCAATCAAAGCCATGGCTAACTCACTAAACATTAAATTGAAATGGTATCTCACTTTATAATCTGCATTTGCATGTAGTTTCATTTAAGCATAATCCATATTAAATTCCAACCAATTTGTTTTAAATGTTACACCTGAAAGGGATGATTGCTATTTCAACAAGTTGATGTGTTCTGTGCTTGCTGTTAAATGCAAGCCCTCTGGCAATGTTGACACAGACATACCGATGTCAAGTTAAGCAAACTTTCACCATCATCCAAGTCATCCATCCACAGCAGCAGCAGAAATACTTAGAAGGTCAGTACTTACTTTCTCTTTTTTTACGTTATATCACATATTTACCAGATTTTTAATAGTTCTATATGCTATAGTTTTAATGTTTTTTTTTTTTTAATTGAACAGATCCTCTGTTAAACGGATGTTAATTTAGCCAATGGCTAAATTAAATCTAAATAAATACATTTCAAAACAGATTTAAACATTTACAATCGTAAAAGACATTATTCTACAGAAATAGAAAAAATTCTAGAAATTCTTTAAGTCCCTATCTTGACATTTGTACTGAATTGAACTCATTTAGTATTTTAAAAACATTAGGATATCTAGATTTCTGTTTAATTTGATGGACAATGTGAAAGTCAGTCTTAAAACGCAGCACAGACTGATTGCTGTAAAGGAACCAGTATATACCTCTTGTAGATGCTGTTTTTAGGAGAACCAGAGATCCAATTACCATAATAGGTCCAAAAAAAAGAGAAAGAGTATGCAGCATTAGATAAATACACTAATGCACATCTCCACTTCCTACATTTAATGAATGACCAAGTTAATAGGAGTAAAAGAAGAGTCGAGGGAGAAAGAAATGTGTTAATCTTCAAAAACCAGCAGACAAAACTTATCAGACCTCATTTTTGTGAAAATGAAAAACAAAAATTTAAACATTTATTTGGCTTATTTACAACTGATCCATTCTATCCATTCAACCACCCATCCTAATTTTGTTGGCATATGTTCATGTTCTAAGTTTTAAGCACCATTTCTAAAATAGCAATAAAGCTCAAAAAATTGTAATAGTTACTATTCTGAAATAGACTATATGTGTTCTCTCTTTGAAAAGTAATTAAAGGTTTTTACTGAGTGATGCATTTTTTACTCTGCTGCAAATTTTTTCATACAGAAACAAAAAACAATTTTACTTGAGAGTTCCATTATTGAAAGAACCAACTATAGAACTTTACCCAAATGAGAGAATATAAAATATATATAGTGAGATAAAAAGTTGACTTTAGTACCAAATCAAATTTTCCAACCTTAGAGTCTGTTTTTAACACCAGAGCCCCCAGTTTCTTTTCAGCTCCTCCATTTCAATAACTTGTGTGACAGCTTCACAGCTCCATGTGCTTCTCAAAGGAGTGAACTGCGTGAACCCCAACAAAGCGTTTTTGTCAACATCTGAGAACGGAGCGGTCACGAGTGTCAGCAAACACTCTGAGGGGCATTCCTGCGTGCATTCCTGTGCCTCCCCATTGAAAAAAACGGGAGACTTGTGTATGTAGGCTGAACTTTTTTTTTAAAGAAAATAAACTACACAATTACAACACTTCTATGACACCTTACAGTGGAAGGTCCCATCTGGAACTTGTTTTGCATCGTCAAGATTATATCTTCTACATGGGAGGCATCCTCAATTATTTTCCTTCTTCAAAGCAGGCATGATCAGCTTTAATTTTTCTGTGTTAAACAACTTTTATTGTGAAAAATCTGCCCTTGTTTTTCTCATCTGTCTCCAAGTGGAGTATATTTCCCAAACCCCAACTCTTTGGCATCTGTATCTCCTTGGGTGGGCTTAAAAAGATGTTTGGGGTTGGCCTTTCAACTTCACTTTGACCTCATGACCTTGCAAATGTAGAATCCTGCTCTTAATCCACAAAAGCACCCATCACTCACCCACTCTCTGTCGTCACTCCTCTGCGTCCCTCTCCCCTTTTAAAGCATCCCTCTCTTCTTCTCTACTCACCCTTTTCTCTGTCAGTCAGGTCCATTATATGAGCTTTTACATGCATTCACACATTCTAATATAGTGGAAACAAATGTTTCAAAGGTGCTCAACACAACTATGAAGCAAAATTCAGTCTTTAGAATGCTCGAGAATTAAAAATAAGACTTTTTGCTTGACATGCAATGTTAGCAGAGCATTTTATTATTGGATTTTATACATGACAAATGTTTTATATCTTGGTATAGAGGCAAACACAAACCTATTCTTGCAGTTGCCTTTATTTTTGGATGTTTAAATCCTCTTATTTTAATCCAAATCTGAACAGTGGTCTTATTTCAATTACTTGAAATGATGGGGTTAGAATTTTTAACATATTCGACTGTAATTTACGCTTTTCACTCTACTTTATAGTAAGTGTGGAGCCAAAAACGCTTTATTGCCTCTTGTGACCAAGCTATAGTTATATACTGCCACCTGGAGGCAACTGATGAGATCATACTAGAGCAGTTCAAGGTGCTCTAGCATCCTCTGTATATATACAATACCTTGAAAGAACTTAAGTTCATTTTCTTGCAATAGATATTAAGACACAATAAGTTTAAAATACATTTAACAGATTTAGCCATAATGCCGTATTTTTCCCCCCAATACCAGTCATATTTCTTCTGGCAAACAAACATGAAATTCAAAGCAGCTCCTAGTTTGACATTTTATTCAAACGTCCTTCAGTCCTGATGTTTTGTATTAGATCATTTTTCTGAACAAATACAAATATCAGAATCCAAAAAAGCACACATTTTGGTTAAGTGTCAGCATTTTTTTTTTCTGTGGGCAGGTGTCCTATGCACCAGAGAATTGTGAGCCACCTTTGTGTTGTTCAAGCCAGGCCACCATATGGTCAACTAACCTTGCAGACTGCTGCAGAGAACCAATGCCATCTACATCATGAAAAGGCTTCATTTAAAAAAACATTTTCCTTTAAATATCAATTTTTAAACACAAAAAGTCATATGCAACTCATAACTAAAATGGTATGAGCAAATTTTGCTTCAAGAAAACAAACGTGTCTCAAGTTTACAAAGGAACTGTGTGTTTTTATGTATTATTACCAGCATTGGACTAAACATCCGAAAAACAGAAGCAAGCTGTCATAAAAAAACAAGACCACAACTCCAACTGCTCAGAACTTTATTATGAGAGAAATGTGGGTTAAAATTAAATTAAAATATAAAATTTAAATGGGCAGGTCTGTTTTAAAAGGGAACACAAGGATAGTAGGCAGCTTCCAGAAAAAGGTACAGGGAGATGGTAACGGAAGCTATGAAATAAAGTTCGTGGGGAAGAGCTCGGCCATTCAAGAAGTCAGGTATAAAAAGGAAAACAAAGGAGACAGATGCATAAGTAGCTATAAACCCCACCCCCATCTGAAGTGTCCTCATAGACATTTAACAGCTCTGCTTTTCCTTTTTCGGGGCCTTTTTCTCCAGATAAATCTGATTGTGGATTCACTTTAATTCCTGTCATCTCATTATGTCTTAATGTAGCATCATTTCCTGCAGTTTTGAAAAAGTAAACAAAAGTTCCTTCAAAAATAAAATGTAGCAACCACGTTTCATTTTCTACTATTACATATATAGCATATATATTTATATATATATATAAATACATACATAAATATCTTACATGTACAACCAATTTAAAAAAGAAGAGGGAGGGGGACCCAAAAGACTTATGAGGACTTAGGGTGGTGGGGGGGAGCAAGGTTGCCCATTGTAGGATAATGCATCTGTTTTTGTTTCAGCTTCACACGCACAGGTACGCCTGAAGCCTTTTGGGAGCCAAATAGGAAGCATTCCTCAGTTTGCCCAGTAGGGGGAGCTGCCATAGCTGGACTTGCTGCCTTGGGTTTTCTGCTGCATTCCACTGGACTGACTGCGCTGACCAGGACCACCCTGCCAACCAAACCACAAATACACTCAGCTAATGCCTCACATGTCATTTTTTTTAAATAAAATTTGCAGAAAACCTATTATATAACTTATATGTCTTATATACCTTATATATTATATAAGTCAGATTAGTGCTTTATGATGGCAGAAATGTTTGACCATTAGAAAATCATAATAAAGAATCAAAATACATCAGGCAGGTTATAAGAACATGGTACACTATTGTAATATTTCAAAGGTTCATAAAAATAAAGCTATATAGGGGGGCAAATAGGAGAAAAAGAGGATTTACAGTCTCGTCACAACATTTGTTCTCTTTACCTGTCCGTCCTGTGTCAGATGATGGTGCAGCAGCTGGGAGTGGGGTTGTTGGTGTGGAGGCAAAATGTGCAAGAAGGGACCAGGATAGCCAGGTGCCCCCCCAGGATTCATGGGCCCTGTTCCTCCCATTGCTGAAGGCAGGTTGAAAGGGGGTGGAGTCCCTGTGTGGAAGCCCTGCTTGTCAAATGGCTGAGTAAGAGAAAATGAACAAAAGAAAACTCATGAATGCATGTAAGAAAAAGCAAAACAAAACAATGTGCATTTCCATGCCAGGTTTTCTAGAGAAGTCCTTTAGATATTGAAGCTCAAATTGTAAAAAATAAAGGACTGTAGATGAACCATGCTTGATATTTTTAATTCTCTCCAACTTTTTTTTTTCCATCTATGCATCAGATCTAACAAAAACTATATAAAGCTTTAAACCTGTGTTTTGCTGTAGATGGAACCTCCCATGTCCGGTACTCCACTACTGGTACCTGATCCCGTCAATCCTGGTGCTAAGAGGGTAACATAAGATAAAGGACAGGAGAGGAGAAAACAAAATGCAAAAATATAATAAATAAATTTAATCCATTTGAGACAGAGAAAACTTAATCTTCCACAGGCAAGAACTGACAATCTGGGATTAATGCAAAAAATAAAAAATAAAAATAAAATGTCAGACATTGATCATTGCTAATAAATGAATGCTACACAAGTTTTGTATTTGCTTCCAGGGTTAGTAGGATGTGGGCCAGCCAGCTGGAACAAGCAAAGTTCCTAAAGTGAGGAGGAGCAAAGGCATGTTTCTAATTATTCCCCCACACCTTGGCAAGGACCAATCTGCACATATGGAAGTGCAATCACACCCATGCAAATACACACCCATCTCCAGAAGACTCTTGGCTGCAGAATCATCTGTAATTGTGAGTAAACCCATTTTTCCCCACTGGAAAAACACCGTCTGACTTTGTATGTTTATTTAGGAGTGTGTATATTAGTTTGTACCTTTCCCTTGGCCGCTGCCCGCTGACTTGGGCTGTGACTGGGCAGAACTTCCATACCCTGCCTTATTGAATTCACCACCATGGGCTTGAGACAGGTCATCAAAGGCTATAGACACAGATTGCACAACAGAAGAGGAGGCAGAGCAAGCAGAGGACAAGGAGCAGACAGATGAGGAAGATAATTTGGTGATGAAGAAAAGAAAAAGGGAGAAGTGGGGTAGGAGGGAGAGAGGCAGTAAGATAACCTGACTACAGTAACAAGTGTGCCTACCCTGACCTCAATCCAACCTTAGCGGGGGTTTTAGCTATGCATGCAGCATAAGCAAAAATCACAGGCCAACTCCACGCTCACATGCAGGATGAGGTTTTTCCCTTCCTTTAGGCTGCTATCACAATATTTCAGCTAACGTTTGCATAAAATGTTTTTGAGCCAATTAAAGCACAAAAACTTAACTGAATTACACAATCCACTCCACTTCAGCTGTAAAACTCTAAACTTCAGTCATACTTACCTGTGCTGTATGCATGCTGTCCATAGCTGGGCTGATGCTGTTGGTGGTACTGACTGGTGGGATTAGCCAAGCCCATTGTTGGCTGCTTGGCCGAACTGGGAGGCACAAAAACTGCGGGAGTGTACTGAAAGGCCGAGGGAACTCCTGGCATGCCAGCGTAGTATGGGAGACCTGAGAAGTCAACAACTTTATAAATACTGCCAAATACAACACAAGAACATGCTGAGCAACTGGCGTAAAAATATAC
>NC_050520.1:17905160-17961128 GCF_002922805.2 Oryzias melastigma
GTGTTTTCTTTTAAAGAAAAGTACTGTAACTTATTTCAGCTGAATGGTTTTTTTCAGGAATTTTAATGTAGTTGGAGTGCTAATAGTAAAAATATATACATAAAAAACCTTTACAGTCTAACACAAACTTTGCTTTTTTCTTACTTGGGTATCCATATCCAGGGGGGAGAGGCGGGTTGAGGAAGGCCTGGTTTTGTGTCTGCTGACCCTGGGTTTGAGGTTGCCCTTGTGTGCCTGTCTGCTGAGTTTGCTGGGGCTGTGACTGCACCCCCACTGTAGACAAGCTGGTTGGGGGGGCCGGGGATGAAGAATCATTTCGGCCGAACTTTGTTGCCTCACCTGAATAGGGCAAAGTCATTGCTTAGAAGAAACCACAGAAGAAGGAATATTTTATAGGTTATTTGTTAGCTACAAAGTGGGATAAAAGACCTATAAAAATAAATTTAAGATTGTTTAGTTATTTTTTTTGAACATGTAACATTTTGTATGATTCTCAGTGTCAAATAACACCACTTATAGTGAACAGAATACATTTTAAATCATCATTTTGACATGCATCAATACAAGTATTTGTCAAACCACTTCTGCTCCAAACTTACTATAATTAAGCAGCTACTTGAAAGCCAAACATAAGTTTTTTTTCTAGAAATAAATTAAGGCATCAAGAGGTTAACATGTTTGTCAATGTTTCTAGATAAATTTTTTTAGGCACACAAATGAAAAATCTGGTCGCACTCTAAAGCCTTGTCATGTAATCACCTCTGTTTCTAAACCACAAAAGATCACTTAATATTTGGCAAAATCATAGCTGCTTAATCTAAAACAAGTCTGAGATGTTTTCCTCAAAATACGCAAGGAGATAAACAGTAAAATTAATATTTTAAATTTAATAAATCCTAGTTCTTGTGGGAAATATATTAAAATAGTTTGAGAGCAAATTCAAACAAATCAAAGAGTCATGTTGACCAAAAAAAAAAAGAAAAAAAAATCTAGTTACCAGAATATGGGTTATTTGCCAAACCATCTCTCCCTGGCATTGGAGCAGCGGCGCCAGGGAATGTCACCCCATAGTAGTCCTGCTTACACAGACAGAAATGTATATATTAATACACGAAATATAGTCTTGTCTTCCAGAAAAAAAAGAAAAAAATGTATGCTTTGCTCTGATTTTCTTTTAACACACATGCTCATAAAAAAAAAATCATCTTAAAGTTATTGTATAGAATCAAAAGAAACTAACCCTAAAAAAAGCTAATGAACACATTTTTTCATCTTTGAAAGGGCTATAGTAATAATCTATATAATAAAAATGTTAAATAAAAAAGCAGTGAGGATTTACAATTACATTTTTATTTTGGCTAAGATTATATCGTAATACATTATGGAAAAGAGAAAATCATGGTAATGAGATCTGTACAGAAAGGCTAAAACACCCTTTGGCTTATGGCTGCTGGGTAATGAAGTGCGGGTTTTCTGAAACATACACTTACCAACGGAAGGCGAGACTGCAGCATCTGCAAGTCTTCATATCCATAAATCTGCTGTGGAAATGAAGACAAACTAATTATTCTTTTGGAACATGAGGAAAAGCATCAGACTGCACTGATGCTTTAAAGAAGCGTCTTCCTGCTGAAACTTTTCAGTGGACTTCTCTTATTTCCTTTTGGGGAATAATAAAGTATTTTTTAATTTAAATCAAATTATAACTTTTTTGTATTTGTGTTAAGATTTACGTAAATCCTTTAAATAACCAACATCATCCAAACACAATTAGTGTTAATAAATAATAGTAATTTTAAAGTCACTTAAAACAAAAACCTAAAAGTTTTCTGAACTAGTAAGCAAGTAAATAAATGATCAGAAAATATAGTTACAGGATAAGCTGGGAGTAATCCACCAGGGCCCATGATGTACTGGTTGGCCAGAAGAGGTGGGACACCTTGGGCAAGGTTGGGGGGAGCTTTACCTGAAGGAAAAAGAAGCATACTGAGGGTCATTTAATGGTTTGAACCTATTTGATTATGTGCCACCTTGGTTTTTTTAAGAATAACAACAACAAATTCAATTAAGTGTTTCCTTTAACTCTTTGCAAAACCCCCTTGAAGCACTTAGGTTTTGACAGTACCAGAAGTGGTGGTAAGCAGTGGGGCTGTGCGGCTGCCTGCAGCTGGGAGGGTGGAGTTGGTGCCATTTGAAGAGAGTCCTGGTGCTCCAGACTGGTGTAGGCCATTGGTAGATGAGCTACTGACAACCGGGGGAGCGGACGCATTTGGATTGATGACTTGACTGGAGGATGAGGAAAAGGCATGGAGATTGGTACTGCCTTCACTCTGCTTGGGAAAGGCAGAAGTAGAACATGTGAAGTCAGCATTCAAAATACAGAGAAAAAAATGATTATTATTCTGTCTGGATTTTTGTACACAAACTCACTGTGAGTGAAGAATTTGCAACAAGGGCTGGTCCAGTTGAGTGTGTACCGCTCCCAAGACTGCAAAGAGAGTTTACAAGTTGTCATCTTTTTAAACCCAATAAAGCCACTGTGGTGAAAGGATGATTAGTAAGTAAGAAAGACAAAACCATGTTGGAATTTGGTTCCATTTGTTCGAATTATCAAGGAACAGCAGGCAAGAATTACACACTGAACCAGCTGTATACCCACTGGTATTCGTTTCTTGTTAAAGACCTCGTGCGGTGAAAATCTTGATTTTTTTAAAACTGCAATAAAACATTAGTATTTATGTCACAAATGAACCCCCGTATAATTATTTTGTCACCCACGGCCCCGTGCAATCTCTACAAGCGTTCAAAGATAGCGCGGTCGCTCAGATTTTCTGCAGCCACCGATAAGTAGGTCATAGGTCGTGTGACGTCAGTACAGGAACATCCAGCTAGATCCGCTAGTGTTGTGAAGACTTTCTGGGCATGGAATTACTTAACATAATAGAACTTGGACTGCCGTGGATTTGGGGATTCGAACGGGATAATGGTGAATAGGAGTGTGGTATTTGGGTGCAGTAATGTGCCGAAGAAGGGGGTCTCCCTTCATGAATTTACCGTTTCAGTAAAGGAGAGGGGCACTCCCCGGTCAGGGGGAGGCTTTGAGCAGGCCCTCCGGAGGAGGAACGCGGGGGGTGTACGGGCACCTGGCGGGCGCGCGGCGGACGGCCAGGGTGAGGCCGCCGCGCCGCGCTGAGGGGGGTTTGTGGTTCCGAGGCCCCGGGCCGGGCATGGTGGGCGCCGTGGGTTCGCCGGACGGTTGTCCGGTGCCGGCAGCCGAGCCCGCACGAAGGGTTTTTACTCCCTCCCGGGGCCGTGAGGCCGGCAGGGGTGGCCTCCGCGCAGGAGGACCCCGCCGGCCGTCTGGAAAGAGGACCCGCGCCGGGGTTGGTAGCACGCGGGCGAGGGAGGCCGAGAGGGCGGCGGGGGAGCGAGCCCACCCGTCGCCGCAGCAGACCCTCGTCTGGGTCCGCTGCCAGCAGGGGGGGGGGCTCCGTCCGCCTCGGCCCTGGAGGAGGACGACAAAGGACGCTCCGCGGCAGCGGTGGCGCCTTTCCTTTTTCGGTAATGATCCTTGCGCAGGTTCACCTACGGAAACCTTGTTACGACTTTTACTTCCTCTAGATAGTCAAGTTTGATCGTCTTCTCCCTGCCATCGCTGTATGAGCTTTCACCATCGTCATCTGAAGCCCCTGTATCCTCCGATGAGGAAACCTCCGGTTCAAACTGGTAGGGCTGTACACCCTCCGAACCCTGTGTCGTTAAAATTCCTAAGTTTGATGAAGGCTCATCACCTTCATCCAAAGAAATATCCGCTAAATCGTGGTCTACGTCGCTTCTCAAACCGTCCGCCATTGTTGTTTACACTCTGGGATCCCTGAAGTGACGTCACGTGCAGCCCCTGCCCATCAACACCTATCGCAAAATTTGAAGCTGTGCACGACCATAAAATGATCAATAAAATCGCGCTGGATCATTTTAAGTGAATATTTTTATCAGATTCGTTTTCCAAGTTCCATTGACATTCTAAATTTAAAAAAAAAAAATTTGCCACTGCACGAGGCCTTTAAAGCCAATCCCCAATAACTTTATTTCTTCATCAATTTCATATTTTTCACTTATGCGTAACAAAACTGCAGGAAGGTACAATTCTTAACTATATCCATCTATCTGTTGCATGATTGGCTCAGCCTCCAATAATTATTCCATCCTGGAAAATAATACAGTTTATTCAAGTCACATACCTGCTTAATGAAGAGATGGGTGCAGAGTGTGAAGGTGTGACTGCTGGGGAGGGGACGTGGTGGCCAGAGCTACTCTCACTCGTCATAACAGCAGACTCAGTTTTTACTGAAGCAGTTGCTGATTTAAAAAAAGAAAAGATAGAAACATTTTAATGAAAAAAATATAAGGGATACAAAATTAAAAACCAGAATGAATCCTCCTGTTTAGAGGCTTCTTCCCCACTACAACCTTCATCAAGCAATCTATAATCTTGAACAGAAAGCCATTTAGAAAACAATACTCACTTTCTTGTGCGCTTTGTGTCTTTATGCCAGCAAAGCCATTCTTTTAAAGAAGAGTTTAACGTTAGTTTTGTTGCATTGAATGTCCTCTTGAGACTTAAGCTTATACAGAAAAAAATTGCAATTCATCTTTGTACCATTGTGAGAGATGCACTGGCAGCTGAAGGGACATCTTTGCTCTGGGGATAGCTGAGGTGGGGTGGCAGGGATCTTTGGGCGCTGTTGTCCACGCGACTGCCTGTGGAGGACGACGGCACCGCCGCGCTGGGAAGACCAAGGGACGGGGAGGGACTAGCGGTGGGTAAGCCAAGAGATGAAGAGGGGAAGCTGGGCTCCGAGACAGCAGATGGTAAGCTGCTCATGTGTTCACTGTTCACAAGATCAAGAGAAAAGTTGTGGAAAAATTTTTTTTTTTTAAATGTCACTTTATTGCTAAACCCCTATATGATAGCCACTCTTAAGATTTTCTAGTGTACATTTGAACCTGCCAAATAAACAGTAAAATTATCAGTTATTGTGACAGCCTAGGCATCACCCTAAACATTCTGTTACCCAGCATTGTGCAATAGTAGAGTCGCAGGACCAGAATCATATCAATTTATTCTGAGAATGTCAGATTTAAATAAGCATCTTTTTAGACAAAATTCTGGATGGTAGCTACGGTAATTCATGGTAAATGTAGGGACATTTGCTGGGTTACAGTTTTAGCCCGAAAAACTGTGATGCAATTTCTTACACTCAGCACATTTCCTCACCCATGCAAATTTTCATCTACATTTTTCACTACAAATAAAAGAAGCATACCTGACTGCTCCTGACTTGGAGAATATGCTGCTCTGTGACTGTTGACTCTGAACTCCAGTGGAAAGTGAAATGGGGGTTGGAGCCATAGCAGAAGCGTGTTCTCTGGGTGACTCCTTCTGTTTTATGTCCGTCGCCTCACTTCCCGCCTCCGAACCAAAGTCAAGAGCTCCAAACTGAACATTCAGGCCGGGTACATCAGCTGACCCTGGCATCTCCACAGCTGATGACGGAATCTGAAAATGAAAGCCAAAAAGTCATACATTTACCACTATCCTCTGCAGGTATTACAGTTTTACTAATTGTAAAGTCTGGTAGCTGATCATTTTTATTCATTAAAAAAAATCTAGAAAAACAAATCCTTACCTTAGAGGGAGGAGGCGCTCTTCGTCTTTGTGCCTTTAACTGCCGCTGAGGGGGCTCAGACAGAGAAGGCTCCAGACCTGAAAGCTTTCCTCCTGGAGAACCGCCGTCTCTTGCGAGAAGATTGGAGGATTCTTGACCTAAATACAAACAATGTGTTAGTTGGCACTTTAAAACAACCAATGCTTGAATACAGGAGTGATAAAAGACCTAACTCAAGCAACAGTAAATCCCATTGTAGGCAAAAAAAAAGTTAAAGTTCTACACAACACACAAGATACATTATCCATAGAGGAATTTAAACGTATCTGTATGAAGTCTATTCAACATAAGAAGCATTTCATAAATCTGCATTTTGAAAAATTAAGAAAAAATGCAATTGGTTCTTTATCAGCAGAGAAATAATGACCTGCAACCTTACCAGGGGGTGTGGGTGCCTGTGGTGTTTGTGACTGAGACAGGCCCAGGGACTCTGTAGTGGACAGAAGGGAGGACGGTTGCTGCCTCTGAGTCAGCTGACTGAGCACTGCTGAAGGCTCTGGCTGTAGCTTCATTTCCACTGGAAACAATGAACAACAAGAATAAGTACTTCTCGTCTTATAAAAACCATACGTTTTTGGGAGGTATTTTTCTGAACTGCCTCAAGACAACTTACAGTTTTGGTACATAAGAGGGCCATTTTCCAGCCTTTGAGGCTTGATGTCTGCAGAAGATGAGGGTGCAAGATTTTGCATTGAGGGTGGCCCTGCCTCTTGAGAGACTCGACTGTTGTTTGCAGTTGGCACAATGTTACCAGATCTTTGAATAAGCCGAGACTTATTTAGTTCCTCTGGTTTTCGAACATCAGGAGTTGGTGTTTGCTTGGTAGCATTCAGAGACCCAAAGCCAGAGCCTATAACTGAGGACTGGGAACACAGCAAAAAAAGAAAAGCATAAACAAATACCATCACACGCACCAACACTGATTCCTGTAAATATTTTAGAAATTAGGTCATCAATACCAGTGCAGCATGTGCGTAAGTGGTGCTAGCAGAGGCAGCATGGGCGTAGCTACTGGCTGTGGCGTGTGCATAGCTGTGTGTTGCAGTGCGCCCATTGTGGTGGGAATTGGTGAAGACCAGATTTTGACCTAAATCATCTGCTGAAGGACCATCCCCTATTACTCCTAAGTCAGAGTCCACAGAACCTCCAGCAGGGGCGCCAGTTTTAGGCAGTAAGCTAGCCAGGTCAGCACTGAGAAAACGAAAAGTGAAAGGAAAATTAATCAATAGTGGAAATTAAACACAAACTGTGCTTGAAAATAAAACAGTAGGATAAAATGAAACAATGTTTTAATACTAACAAACAATGAGTTAGAGGAAGATGTCTTACTTGTGTCCAGGTGTAATGTGGTTGGCTGGAGTAGAGGAGGCAGTGAAAACTTTGGTCTCGGACAACTGTTAAAAAAATAAATAGAAGAATTGAAAAAGTGTAGTGACGCAAAAAAAAAAAAAAACTCGGCTATAGAACTGAATTTGCAGGTATATCCGATGTAAACAATGATGTTTTATGCATATCTCACTAAAATTACAACATATAAGTGATCAAAGGTGACATTTCTTGTTATTGTAAAGTATCATCATTCTGCTCTTACATCCTCACTCCAGTCCTCTGAAGTCCAATCTTCCAGATTGCCTCCCCAAGTTCCTAATGAGATAAAATGGAAGGAAAGACAGAGAAGTTTTAAATTTTTCCTGATGTCTAGATTAAATTACAAAGTTAATTCTGTTTTACTTTACATCTTAAAGTATTGTTAAAAAAAAGAGTTTACAACAATATCTGTAAAAAAAAAAAAAGTTATATAATAAGAAAAAAAATTAAATTTGACCTTTGTAGAGAACATTTCTAAACATGAATATCTTCCAACCACTGCATACTACTAAATTAACTCCTTTTGGTATCTAGAGAGGACATCTGGAGTTTTCAATTATATCAAATGTGCAGGGGTAGGCCTCTGAGAACTGTAAATATGGGCGGATTAAAAAAAAATGTAACTGGATAAAATATGTTTTATTCTCTGGTAGTCAGGTTTTTGGGTAAAATGCTACACAACTGTATTTACCAGTTCCTTCAGCTGTTTCGTTGCCATCACCTTCCCAATTCTCTTGGCGAGCTCCAGAGTTAGCAGTGTAGTCTGCAGGATTGAATGTTCTGAAAAAAGTGGAAACCAGAAACATCTATAAGTCAGAATTTATGGTGAATAGTTCTGTAAAATGAATATATATATAAAAAGCTAGGCAAGGATTTTCAGAAACATTGTTATTCCAAATATTAGTTTTGAGATTTGTGCTTGTAATCACCAACAATATCTTATTTTATTGAAACTCAACAGTAATGCCAAACACATGTTCTTACCCCATTCCTTGAGAAGAGAATCTGTTCCCAGCAGCAGCCCTTCCTCTGCCACGACCCCCTGACAACAGGGAAATAACTTAATTAAATAAATAATAAAAATGAAATAAAATTAAAAAACACATTACTTTAGGCTTTTATTTTAAGTATCAGGAAAAAATGTGGGTGTCAAAAATGATCTAATTTGCGTTGGGTTTAATAGAATGGTGTTTACTCTATAAAAAAAAATGAAATGAAAGTTGTCACACAACTATTTTAAAAAAATAAATGCCATAAAGTATAATAAATAATAGATCGCTCAATCTTGCTATTAGCTTAAAAGAGTAAAAAAAAGTTATTTAAAGTACTGCCAACCAATCAATTTAAAAGTAATGCCCTTTAAAGACTTAACATATTTGTCAACAAATGCCAAAAATTAGCAGGCAAAAACTATCAATATTTTTTGAAAGGATATTTGGTCAAACTTTAAGACGTCCCACTTTTTGTCCTTGGATGCTTTACAAAAACACCTGATATTGCTCATAAGCCCAACAAAGATTTGAATAATGAGCGAGTTATCTGAATCAAATTTGTTAGACGGAAACAAAAAGTAAACAGTTGAGCTGTGGGATCAGGAAACACTGATGCATGTCACTGCTCACCTCTGCCCCTCCCTCCACGGCCACGGTCCAATGGTCTTTCTCCAGGAGCGACCTCAAACCCATTCTCCTCTGAACGACCTGTATCCCAACAGGAGATGCATCAAGGCTATTAAACCAAAACTGTGACCAAATTCTGAAATCCATTATTGAGTACTATGAAGACAGCAAACAATTAACAAATGAATATAAAATTGTATACAGGTTTACAAAAACATGCCCAGTGGTAAGCTGATTTTTTCCCCCCACTTGTTTTACCTTCACGTCCTCGGCTGATGCCTCTTCCCCTCCTGTTGGAACCCCCACGTCCACGACTGACCTCCCTCTCTGCTCTCTTCTCCCGGCTCTCTTTTATCTCTGATGTCCCTCCTTCTTTCCCAAGGCTACGCTTCTTTCCCACAGTCTCCCATGAGTTCTTCAGTGGTTGACATAGAAAACAACAGGTGTTATCATTTAAATATTGCATGATTTTAGCTTTAAAACAGGAACAGGTGTAAACAAAGGCATAAACACAGATCGTTATTTTGTGTATACTCTCTTACTGTGTCAGAGGGGCTCTCCAGAAGAAAGTTGATGGCTCTGTTTACATCTTCATTGCAGTCATGAAGGGCTACCATGCACTCATCTTGAGTCTTTCCAGTAACTTCAATGAGCTAAGTGTACAAAACAAATGGAAAACACAACAAATTAACTAAATATGACAAAAATGGACCATGGGTCAAAAATAAACATTATTAATATTCAAATGTTTTATTTATGTTCACAAACCTGTTTGACTTTATCTTCAAAATCAGCGTCATTTTTGTCGTAGATTACTTGGGCTAGACGAATCTGTTCCGCTGTGGCCTGTTAAACAAACAAAACTCAGATTAATAACAACACTGTAGCTTATCCTCATCACTGTTGAACAACATATTACACAACATTCAAGTAGATTTGATTTACTTTGATATAGTGTTCTTTAACAGTCCACTGCAAATATTTTTGCAACTAAACAAGTTATATATGAAGTTCCACTCCAATCGTCTTTTTGAATTGATGTAAAAGCGTTGCCAGATGTATTTTAATCATGATTGTGGTAAAATGATTTAGGTGAAATCAATATGTTGTTTTAAAGGACATCATTTGTGCAAAGCTGCAGATCTTTAGAAATTCACCTCTGACTTGTGGGCGGAGTAGGCCTGTCCTGACTTCCCATCATTCCTTTGTTTACACACTCTCCCGCTACCTTACAGCCCCTCACAACCTCAACCTAGCATTAGTGGTGCAACAAAAAATGGCGAGCAACATTAGAGTTATCCAGCTATATAGTTTTGAGCCAGACGAGGAAACAAAGACATTAATGTATCCATTTGTGTGCAAGTGGATGCATCAAAATGGGGTGGAGCAGTGAGCTTGTGGCCTGCAAAATGTATCAGCTCTGTCATAGCTTCAAGCTTTTACAAACATCATTTTAGTCTACTCCTGATTTTTAGAATGAAAAAATACTCAAAAATATAATTTAATCTAAAATTGTGTTTACATTTCAAGATAAAAATCCTTTAAGAACAAAAAATACAGTTATATTGGAGTGGGTAGTTTAAATTCTAACTTGTCTGAAATAACAAGACACAAGCCCAGCTTTAAAAATAAATTAAAGTTAAAAAAGCAAAATATTCCAAGCACCCCACCTGTATCTGTTTCTGTGGTTGTGTTGTTTGTGTGGCAACGGGCAGCGTCTTATCCCGCGTCCCCCGGGTGTGGTTGCTGACCACCGAAGTCATCATATACAGTATATACAAAAGGATGTATGTACAAAATAGAAAAATCTGTGGAGGAAAAAAACAAACAAAACAAAAAAAAACAATCAGACAGAGAAAAATGGGGTAAAAGTCAGTGGCAAAGATGGTTACATTGCAAAGCTAGGACCCTATGCTGATTATAAGCAGACTGGGACAAACTGTAATATACCATGTAATTCTATAACCCCCATCTGTCGCCCCCACATCCCGGGATAAATTTAGCAGTCCAAGAGGGGACTGTCCAAGTGTCATTTTACAGGTCTACCTTCCTTCACGCAGGGAAAAAAAACATCCATGGCGTGCACTGGCGTACTGACAATATTATTCTCCCGAAGCTAACAAGTTAATAGTTGTTAGCAAAAACGATAGCGCAACCCGAACATTCGAAATCGAAACAAGTAGAATAAAACGCACTACATTAACAAAAATAGAATGAAGTATTTCGACGTTAGATTCCTCAACATTATGTACATTTTGTTCGACGTTGGTATTTTAGCACTTTTATGTCTTTTTTATTTTGATGGACGCTACAAAAGCCTTGGCGTAGCTACGAAAACAAAGCTAACTTCACATCAGGTCAGATAGCTCACGATAGCTGTAGCCTGGCTAATTGCTCGCCTTTGTTCCGTGTGCGACTGACATGCGACGTATACCTTTAAATCGTCATACTCCACGAGATTGACACAAGTACATCAATTTTAATAGTATTTATCCCCTGACGCAAATTAATTGTGATCGTTTTCAGACGAGTACTATTTAATAAAAGCAAAAATAGACAGAGATGACAAGTGCGATGAAGAAGCCCTTTGTGTGGACAGAAAAGCTAATGTTAGCAAGATGCTAACAACTTCAAGGAAACGAACATAGTTGCGTATTTTACAACAACTTTTACTTAAAATTGTCCCAGGTTTATTGGTACGAAACCTCTATACGGATAAAAGCATGTCCAAAATACCAATGCCCCACCAATCTACAGTTATTACTAACTATATACCAACTGCCGGGCATGTGAACGGCCATTCTACATGCAATGCAGCATTAACGGCACAAATACAGCGCAAAGCTAGTTAGCAACTTAGTTAGCTAACCACTACAAACAGCTATCGGCTCACTAATTCCACCCCACGGGGGTCCATAAACATTCTCAGAAGTAAACGCCATTACAAGTCATCGTTATATGTGACTTTTAGACACAAACCTATCGACAAAACCGTTTCCTATATTTTACCTGCTAACACGCCTCGCTCAGCCAGCAGCAGTAGCAGCAGTTACAGTCACGTGATTCACCGCGCCGTTGTACACCGTCGCGAAGTTCTCGCAGCCTATCAAAACCCTCCTAGCAGGTCAGGTGGTCTAACGTAGAGTTAAGACATGCGCCATTCTGTCTGGGAGCATGCTGTAATTTGACAAACAACAGGTGAACTGTTTTAAACAAAAAAAAATACAAACGCTAAAGCTTAAACGTGTCATATTAAATTGCAAACTTGTAAAATTAAATTGAATTAAACCCAATTAAATTATTAAATGTATATTTCAAAGCAAATGTTATATAATAGATTTATGACTAGATTTTATTTCTTTATTCAAGGAAAAGCTTATTTCTGTGGTGCACTACCTGCTGACCTACATGTCTTTTTTTATCTTTATCAAATCAAATTATAACATAAAATGATTTTTAATTTACTTTATGAAAGCAGACCACATAAACTAACTCAAACTTGCACTGAAAATATATTTTTTTATTAAAACTCCACACATTTAAAATACATCAACAAGAGGAAAACAAGGAAACCTCATCAAAACAGCAGAAGATTTAATTTACACTCTTAAATACATAATAAATACTTAGATTTTGTAATTTCAGAAACTTAAACCAATTTAAAAACCCTTTTCAACTCAAAACAAAATTGTATTTAAGCTGCAGCAAATACAAAAAAACTATTGAGAAACTTAAATGTTATTCTATACCTCAAAAGAAAAACAACATTTTGTTTCTTTCTTGTCTAAAATCAATTTTTGTCATTTAAAGCATTCTTTTATTAGGTACGCAAGTGACAAGAGTAACACTTACCCAACAAAACCAAACACATCACTTTAATGTAAAGCATGTTTAATTTGTTTAACTGATTCAGATGGATGTAATATAATGTAAATGTAATTCATTTTGCTTCTCTAATTGAAAAAAAACTTGCTTTAACTATTGTTAAGCTCAAAGTCTTGTTTCTGGACAACAACACTTCACATAACTAAATTTGAAATATCCTCTTGTTATTAGGAGTAGCTTGACTGAACAGGCTTCAGATATGGCTGTAGCTGAGCTCTCATGCTTTGTATACAATATACCTTCCTCTCCATGATTTCCTCCAATTTGTTGACAAATTCCCCAAAAGCCTGTTAAACAGAGATGATATATTGTTAGCTCGTCAAAAATTAAGATCTGTAATAATATAAGATGTACACATTTTTTATTCTAACCATATCACTTTGCTGGGACAGAAGTTGCTCCTCTTTAAGCCCCAACGTCCCCATCCCTTTCAGCAGCTCCATGTGGGCTTCAGCCACACACCACCTCAATTCATCAATAAAGCTTCCTATTAATATGGTATAAACACTTTTAGACACACTTTATTGAAAATGTTACTACTTACTTGGCCCGGTCTAATTTCTCCAAAGGAAATACATGGATTGTTGGTGACTTGACAGGTATTTGGAGACAAGGGGTTGATGTTTCAATTTGTTTTTTCCCACCATATTCTTTGTGCTGAAAGGAAGTCAGTCTAAACCCAGGAAGTTGAGGTTTGTTCAAACCTACAAAAGATAAAAAGTGGTATCAGAAAAGGTAGACACACTGACACAGACTAACAGAGTGAACACATACCGATTCCACAGGGTTTTCTCTGAGTGTTGTTTTGTTGTTCGGTCTGATCTGCAGATGCAACTGTCTCACAGGTTGTAGGATGGAAAGTTTGTGTTTGAGGCAGGTCAAAAAGAGACCAACAAGATTTTTTGTCTTTATATCCTAAAATCTCTTCTACGTCTGCATGTGAAAAACCTTTTCCCACAGTTTTCTTTCTATTATCTTTATTTTGACAGTGTGGGTTCTGCCTAAAAAACAGGTTTTCTGATATTTTTGTTTTATTTATTTGTGTCTTATTGTCATTCTGTTCCTCTTTAGAAGTTGATTGACTATCCAAACATTGTTTTCGACTTTGGAAAGAGTCAAAGCATAGTTTATTCTCCCTGTCGTGACCTAATGGAGCCATCTCTGCATTATCTTGCAATTCTAAAAGCTTTGTTGTGTCAGTGTGATCACTTGATGGGGAGAATGGTTTTTCTGCCTGAGTTTGCTTGCTGTTATCCTCTAAGCAGGTAACTGCTCCCCTCTGCCTGTTGCTCCACACTGCATTATGTGGAACACACAAGACGTGCAGTCTTTCCACACCAACTTTTCTTCTTTCATCTGAGTCGTAGTGGTAAGACCGTTGTGGCTCCTCACTTGTTGGATTTGCACATTCCTTCGGAAGCTCCCTATTGGTAACTGCCTCCAAAACCCACATCTGATCTTCCTCTTTCATTCCAGTTGGCTTACTGTCCTCCTTCCTTATTCTTGCTTCTTGTGTTAAACCAGTCATACTTCCTTTTTCCTTTTCAAACAGGTATTGTTTTGTATTTATTCTTTCCAAAGCTGCCCCCCAGTGTTCATCACCTCCCCACCTCCTGTCCACATCATTCCTGTTATTGGGGTTTGTACAGATTTCATGTTTTACGGAAGTCTCAACTGAGGAACATGGTGAGTCTGGTATAGAAGTAATGTTTGGGCACATGGAGGATGATAAGAACTGGACAGATGAGGGCACAAACTGTTGCAGCTGCTGATGATACTGTCTTAAGTGCATCTTTTTCTCATCATCAGGCCTCTGCAGGTCTCTTTCGTTTGGAGTTTGTAGCACAGACACAATCTGTGGACTCCTTTCCCATTGTATTCTTGGAGACATCCATTGTATTTCCTCTTCTTCTCTACCTTGTGTAGTCCACGGGTGGCTCTCTTTTTTGTCTCTGTTGTGGAATCCAAGTTCATCTTTAGAGCAAGCTGTACAACTTGCTTCCCCCACATGTTGGTTCTCTTCTGTTTGTCGTCTTAACACCATAACTGATCCATTGGTATTGTCCCTAACCAAACAGCTGTCAGCACTTTTATCTTTTATTCCGGTTCCTTCTTCTTCATCTGCACTTTTATACTGATGCTTCATTTCGAGTCCCAACCGTCCTCTGACATGATGAAATCCAAACCTTTGCTCTTCCTTTGCCTGTCCTTTCTCTTCACATCTATTGTTCTTTGGTGTTGAGTGGAGAGGTGCACCCCCTGGGTGTAATCTACTTGTAGATGGATAGGAACAAACTGGTGGACTTTGTTTCGCCAACTCTGCCTTTACAGGGCTGGACGCAGTGCTGCAGTTGCTGTGGACAAGGTTCTGTTTATGGGATGATTTTGTTTTCCTTCCTCTCTTTTCCATCACATCTCCTTTTCTTTTTAACTCCTTTACCCTAAAAAAAACAAAGATCATCTTATACAACAGTAAAGAATGGTTGCTTTTCAAAATGCAGTTAGGCAACAATCAGAAAGTGCATTGAGTATTTTACACTGACCGATCCGCATATCTAAGCGTGTTGAGTGTGTGCTCAGCTGCTGAGTGTCCAGGTGAAATGTTGGCAATCATACATGTCATTGAGTCACCAACAAATGAGTCTTTCAGAACCTGAAGCAAGAATCAAACATAAATCAGGAGGCAAACACAGGTTAGGTAGGAAGAAAGAAAAACTAACAATGAAATGAATATATTTTTGGAGTTATTCCTTAATTCTGTCACAGTACCTGAGTTAATCTGCTCTGTCGAAAAGGTGTGTGGGAAGCCTTTTTATCAAGAGAACGAATACATTCTTTGAGCTAAAAGGAGAAGTCACAACGACAAAGATTTATAATCTCAGACATCTAACAAGGTTTCAGACTGAGTGAGAGTCGATCTTCAAAACTTACAGCCAACAGACTCTGGTTGATCTCTGCTCCCTCCATTCGTCTCCGCTTGTCTCGTTCTTTGGCATCTGATGCTCTTTCACTTCCTGCCAGGTCCACAAACCACATTCTGCACTCATTCAAGAAAAAAAAAAAAAACTTCTGTCATTAGATCTTTTTCAGAGAAAAATCTGTTAAAACCGGGTGGAATCTGTTGACAAAGTATTCTGCTGTACATCTAGTGAAAAAAAGAAACATAAAAAGATTAAAAGCTTAAAATAAAAGTTTTAAGTGTCAGGGATGGTGGTTGTAGGCATTCCAAATGCAAGAGGGTGAGGACTGTGGGCCAGAACTTAAAAATGACAAGAGAAACCTGAATATGGAACAAATAAACGTGAAGTGACGACTTGCAAATAGGGATAAAAAAAGAACATTAACATGACCAATAAAAAAACAGTGAGTTGAATAAAGAGAGAGGCAGACACAGACACAGAACCAGTAGTGGATAAAAATTTAAACCTGGTAAAAAGATGAGTACAATTTCAGAGTTTTATTTGTTCTTTTGTCTGATTTACTGAGAAAAAAATCTATTTTCTTACATGAAAGTGTTATAGTACCACCAGCCGTCACACCTGAGTATGGAAATTTCAGAATTCTCCAAATTCAACTTGTCCCTAAGGATTTGACAGGTTTTGTGAAGTCAAATCAATCCACAAAGGACAAGTAAATATAAATATTTGATTGCAAAAGTAATCTTTAAGTCATAAAAAATGTCCAATGTCTCTCACCTTCCAGCAGTTTGTCGGTTTGGCTCTTTAAGTTGAATTTGAAGTAAAGCATGGGAACGAGAAGACAGGGGGTTCACACCACTCACTCCTTGTGTCCGTTGTGATGTTCCCTTTGAAACCACCTGGTGGAAGAGACGGAGGAGAAAAGTCATAGATATTTACTGTTTTTTTCCTCTTACGGAAGGAAGCAAAAAGTTAGAGGATTGTTGGTGAACAATCTTTAAAGTGTTCTACATATTCCAAGGAAAATAGAAGCAAACTCAAAATAAAAAAAGGTTGTTTTATTTAAATCTTATTTTGCAACTGTTGTCCTTCAAAATAAAATCATGTTCTTGTGACCATGTGTGTTTTATTTCTTTAGTTTGGCCAAAAATAAATCATCCCACTTCGCTTAATCATCATTGTATTAATGTGTTGTATGTGGCTGGCTGCTAACTAGAGTAAAAATCAAGGCAACACAGTGTGAAATTAATTATTTTCAGCGGAAAGAACAAACCTCTAGCAGGGAGCTGACAGAATCCACTCTGATTTCTCGCAGCCCTGAAATTTGGACGACTTTCTGTCCATCTTCTCTGGCAAACAACCTCCAGAAATGGGTTTAAAGAGAAAAATCTTTTCTTAAAAACAAAATATTACCAAACAACCATGACATATTAAAAGCTTGAATCATACCTTTTTCTGTGATCCAGCAGGTCATACAGCTGACCACTATAGATTTCAAAGAAACTAACATACACCAGCAGAGGTGGGTATGAATGTGCAGTAGTTAGGTGAGCAAAGATGTCCTGAACTGCTAGAGTGTATAGGCCGGGTGTTCCAGGAGATGACCCCAGCATGGTGTGGGTCTTCCCTGACCCTGTCTGCCCATATGCAAAGCATGTGGCATTTCCTCTGCACATATACAACACATGAACATTAAGAAACAGAGAGACAAAAAAAGGTTTAATAAAAAAATTAGGGGAAAAAATTACATTAAATGTGAGCATATATGTGATTACCTACCCCCTAAACATGTGCTGCACGAGAGGATACGCTATTCTCTGATACACTTCCTCGTTGGAGCTTTCCTCCCCAAAAACATGGTCAAAATAAAACTTGTGCTACAATGTAAGAGAAAGAGGCAAGGTGGAAAAGAAATCAGTATATTAGCACAAAATTAGCATCTAACCAATAAATCAATGATTTCGTGTCATGTAGAAAAAAAAACCCTCCACTAAAAGTGAAAGGATCCGTCACTCTCTTCTCTGTGCACATCTACCTGTGATATGTAGGGTGTAAGATCCACAGTTTCCTTGCTTTCATGGACAATCACACATTGTCCTTCTGTTGCTGTCACCACATCGACCTGTCCTGCTTTGCGCTCCGCATATGACAAAGGTCTTTTTCTCACACAAACAGTTATTTGTTGTCCCACTTTTTGTCTGTCAACCAAAGAAAAACAAAATTTCAATATTAAAGTTGTCAAAAAACAGGTTTTTAGGTTAAATGAATGAAAGCAGAGTAGAAATAAACCAAAAAACAACAACAATTGATGCAACTCAAACTCACGTTTTGTTTGAAGCACAGGGAGAACTCCACGGCTGAATGTCGCTGTAGCTCTTTGCTCCATGAACAGGTGTTGATTTAGTCACATCTGAGTAAAAATTGTTCTTTTTTGTGAATACTTTTTTACGTTTATTTTTAAATGTTTTCTCATTCGTCTGTGGTGTCACATATGCAGGTGTGTGTAATATCTCACTGTTCTCAGTTGGTATGGTAACACAGTTAAACTTCCAAATTCCCCCTGTTATTTCCGGCTTTATGCCCTCCTTATTCCAAGAATCATTGAGAGAACTATGATCATTCAGTTTGTAGTTTGTCCTGCGGACATCAACCTCAAGCTGCAGAGATTTGTTTGATCTCCTTGAACAATCTCTTATGTCATGACTTTGATTGACACAAACAGCAGGACCAGATAATAGTCTCTTATTGTCTGGGTTTTGATCTGTAAAGATGAGTCGTCTGCGAACATTTAAAGTTGATACATCAGGGCTTTCCACAGAATATCTACATTTACGTCTCACTTTGTCATCAGGAGCTCCACGTGAATTTTGACTGAGTTTCCCATTAATTGGTGTAAAGTCGTCATCTCGAGTATCGCATTCATAGTTGTTGAGAAGACTTTTTTGCCTAGAATTTTTGATGAACTGGACCAATTTGAAAAGTTGGATCCTATCTTCCATTGAGCAAATTCCTAGAAGAGGATAATCCTCAATTTTCAATGTCAATAGGTGGTCTGTATGACAAACACCCAACAAAATGAACCTAAAGACAGAAAGAAGACAAACAGTTTAGACAATGAAAGACCAAACATGCATGTGTGCTGCATTTACTCACCTAGCATAGTGATGTTCAAGTCCAAAGGTTCTCAAACACTCATACAACCAAGTGGTCATTTCATCTTTTGTTTTTTATCCACTTCTCCAGATGCTCTCTAGAGCAAAAATAAAAGGCATTTTAGTTTCTTCAACGGCTGATCACATAGGATAAAAAATAATGTCCAGCCAGGTGGAATATTCCTGGATCAAGCTTAATCAAAAAGCTACAACCTACGGGTTCTCCTAGACCAGCATAATGCAATGATCTCTGTCAGAATGGTGGCCAATAGTCTCTCACTTTGTCATTGCCGGCATGCTCTCTTAGTCCTAGGCAAAGCATGCAGTGGCGTAATGCAGTGGTGGAAATCTGATACTTGTGCAGACCAAAGCCAGAGCAGCACAGTGCAGTCATCACACATTTCTTTACAGTGGTAAATAAGATAAATATAGCAAACACAGGCGAGCAACATTTACTCCTACTGTAGATTACCCATAAGCCTAAATAAAGTTGCCATATGGCAAGACTGAGACCCTCTTCAAGCTGGAGGGGTTTAAAGTAGCATTTACTCTGAAGGGAGAGGACATCTATGTCAGCAATAATTCAATGATATTTGGCCCAAAAGTTGTTGATTTGAAAAACTTTAATTTCTTGATTTATATTTACACTTTTAATAACACAGAGATGAATGATACTCATGCTGTTCTGCGCTCGCTGGTAAAAAGAAAGCAAAATAACATGAATCTGTTTTAAGTAGAAACAATTGCCTAAATGTTATTAATTAATAGTTAAATTTAATTTGTCACAATAGTGAAAATACAGATGAAACTAGTAAAAAAATAGCACAGATTACTTCAACATTTTCGATTAAAAAGAAAATACCGATTATACAGAATTCAGGTGTCAAAACCTATTAATCTTTCCACTAATTGGCTTACCTAAATTCCACTTCCGTACACAAGTAGGTTTCCATGGTGACGTGAAGAACGTTCTTTTCCTCGCGACCGACATTTACTCGGTCCGAATGATTCAAACAAAGGCAGAAGATCCGATGCTCGGATCAACATCACAGCCAGAGAAAGAGATAATCCTTCACTGAGTTTAAGCCGACGAAGCAGCTATGAGCAGACCGTAAACCATGTTTACTCTAAAAAACCTGCTGAAAAAACAGTAATTAAAAAAAAAATCAAATAAATAAATTTGATGGGTTATTTATAGTCTGATTAGAATGATTTTGGAAATGTCATTTATTACTTTAATTTTGAAAAACAAAAATGAAAATAAAATTGCGGCAAGAAGCAAATATTGATAATATAAACACAATTATCCTGTATAGTTTTTTTTATTTTTTATCACAAAATAAAAAAAAATAAAATACTTTGGTTTTCATGCATGTAGGTCATACTTTTTTGTAGATAAAAAGGCGTTAAATTACACCAAATCTAAAAATCCAGGTGGATCGGTTCGGAAGTTAATTATTTTTATTTAAATCGATTTTTTCCCCACATTTAACAAAAAGTAAAACAAGATATAAAACAAAAAACGTGGGTATCAAAGTCCGGATCTAATGATAATCCTGTCCGTGTTTCCATGGGGACATAATTTAATGAAACACACAACACCAGCATTTACCGTAAGATTACGTTTGTTTACTTTTTACCAAGCCTGTTTTAAAAAGATAACAAACCAGTGGCTTAAGTTAGATAAGTAGCATGTTTTGTCTGAATAAAAGTTATAATAATTATTTAAAGCCCAGTAAATCATTTTTTACCAGAATTATTTATAACATTTTATTACCAATAGGAAGGTACCAGAACAGCACACACTGAGTCAACCAGGGTATATAAACTGGTAGGAATAAATAATCTAAACAACTTTAAGAATTTGAGTTCAATCAGATATTGGTTATTAATAAAGTGCCTATGGTTCCTTACTTACAGAACTCTGCTTTCTGATTCGCACCTCTTAGATTCATCTCATTTTTTCACAGAGAGGTGGACATGGCATTAAAAAGATAAATTTCCTCGCATTTATAATTTGTGGCTACAAAATCGTGTTTTGTAACCCCAAACAATCATTTTAGTGGTATTTTGTGGGCACGGATTACCCTCTTACTACTTTTTTTGCGCACAAAATGCCAATTTAGATCTAAAAATGCTTGATTATGCAAACAAATGCTAGTTAGTGGCCACACATTATTTGAGATAAACCATTTGTTTTTATTTCTTTATTTGTTTGCTTTTTATGTCATGGCCAAAAATATATGTAATTTTTATTTTTTTTTAAATTAATGTTAAAATGTATTTTGTTAGAGATGATTAGTACGCATAGATATCTAAATTAATCAGCATATCCTGTAATATACTGTTCTATCAAACACCTTTACAGGTGAGTTCTCATCTAAAAATCATTTTGGGGGCAAATTGCAATAAAAATAGCAAGTATTACCTTCCTAAAAGTGATACTTAACCTGTGTCTTGTCTCTAAAGTGATCAGCATGTCATCGGAGGAGGAGGCTACCCACCGTTCTTCTTCAGCCTCATCTCTCTTGGACTCGCCATCCTCATCTCCTCCCAATTTGCACTATGTTGGAAAGAAGGAAGAAATTGTCAAGGCTGGGCGAGTGACCAAGCTGTTAAACGGATGCAGAGATGTGCTCATTTTATACCATGATAGGCAGCTTTATGCGATGGACAAGCGGTGTTATCGTGAGTTTTGAGCAGCAGAGCACCACGTGTGTGCTGTGGTATTATTTGGAAAAGTGTCATTTTTGAGGTGTGGCATGCATTTTCTGCTGTGGTGCTAAAAAAGCTGCTGTCTTCAATAACTTGTGTTATCTCAAACTTACAGACTCTGGAGGTGAATTGCAGCATGGAGATATTGAGGTGAGTTTTTAGAAATAAAAGCACAGTAGAAAAGTTTCTAAATGTTGCAGACTGCACTCGACATGTTTTTATGTGTAGAAAAAAAACTTCTGAATAGTGTTTTTAGTTGTTATTATGTTAACCAGCATCTTTATGCCTTACCGTTATTAGGAGTTTAATGGACGACTCTGCATAGTGTGCCCATGGCACAAGTACAAGATCACGCTGGCAGAAGGAGAAGGGCTTTACCAAGCAGTGGATGACCCGACAAAAAAGCCACTGAAGACTCACTGGCGCTCCAAAGGCGTCAAACAAAGGATTCATAAAGTCACAGAAGTCAATGGGGATGTATTTGTTTCACTGAATAAGTCTTGTGCAGCTATTGAATCAGACTTTTATCAAACTGAAAAATACAGGACTGTTCCACTCAAAAGTCAACCAGTACCCAAAAAACAATAACATTTTTTTATTCTCTTTAGTCTTTCTTGTGATACTCAGAGGGCTTTGTTTATTATTTTCCTTCTTATACTTTTTAAAAGACTTTGTAAATATGTTGTCTGCTGTAAATCCTCTTTTGTCAATGTCAGAAATGTGAATATTGTAATTCGTGGATGTCAGTACGCAGCTACAGCCACTCTCACAATTCATATGCATTCGCACACCAGTGTAGCCACACTGGGGGCACGGAGGATGAAGTGTCTTGCCCAAGGGCATAACAACAGCTGACTGGGTGGAGCAGGGATTAAACTGCTGGTCCTTGAATCATTTGCTTACCTGCTCAAGCACCTGAGCCACTGCTGTCTTGTAAATAAAACTCAGAAATAATCAAGCTTTTTATTTCTCTACTTACAACATAATGGTGCCAGTAATTTTAATTCATTTTATACATGCTTAAAATTACAGTTTTCTGAGTACAGAGCTCTAAAAATGAAACTGACACAGAATTTCCACTAGGGGGCAGTAGCGTGATTTTGGTAAAATAAGAGAAGAAGAAGCTGCGCACAAAGTATGCGCAAACTACAAGAAAGAAGATCTTATTTGTTTTAATCATAGCAAGCTTCTTACATATTAGATAGAAAAAGTGAAAAGCTATTTCAGTTAATTTAATCTTTTGTATAATTGAATGAATGAAAACAGTTGCTTGGAGACTCACTAGAGGTTCTTAGTCTTTATGAATGGATGACATTTCGTGATGGCATCAGGTATGTCTTGTTATGGATTTCACATTTTCTTCACTAAGGTGAGATTTTCCCTCTGCTTACCTCCACTCTTATATTTGGCACAAGATGAAGTGAACTTGCTGGTCATCGTGGTGGACGTGAATCCGATATGGTGGGGCCAGCAAGCTCAGCGTGAACCAGAGGTTCTTTTTTACTCTCACGTACAAAACTTTGAGTGGGCAAAACACAAAAGCAGTACGAGTAAAAGTAACAGCCAACAAATAAAAGCACACAAATAATCCATAAAAAACAACATTTTCATATTATTGTACTAATTTATCCTATTTATCATGTGTTTTTTTCCCAAAGAAATGGATCAGTTCAGTGATGTTTGAATTTAAAGCAAAATTCATGAAATGAACAGTTGATGCCAATAGACTCCTTTTTTATTTATTAATATTTCTTATCACGTTTATTTAAATTAAAATAGAATGGATTCATGGTTTACTCAGTGACAACCAGAGAGTTTAATAATGACCACAATATACAGTTTTCTTTTACAGTAGACCTTAGTAGTTCATGGCCTTTTTGAGCATCTTTTCTAAGTTTCAAATTCACTTTAATAATTTACTTTAAAACCTGTTTTTGTGGCAGTGCTTGATATCAATCTTTTAAGTATAACCCAGGTTCCTTTTTTGCAAAAAGACTTTTTAAAATGATGTTAATAAACCTAAAACTGGACAAAAGAAATCCTACGCAGTAAAATTTGTCACTTTTTACTTCTAAATTTAAGAACAAACTGTTTTTATGTTTTAAAACAAAGACCAACAATATACAGATAAAATAAAAACGTTGTTTTGATGTATCATGTCTTCATTTTTTCTGTTGAGAGAATAAATCTGTTAAAATACCACAGATTGCTTAGGATGCACCTTTTGAAAGTCTTAATGATTTTATAAAGTTTGAAATCAGACTATTAACTCAAGCAGTACTGCAGAAAGCCCTCATTAGCTTTTATTGCACTGGATACTCAATTGTTGAAATTCTAAAACATGTTTCTGTCATTGTCCAGTTTACTCTGTCCAAGTGCCTGGATGCAGTCATGGTGATGGGAAACTCCCACCTGGCTTTGACCAGAACAAACAAGCTGGCTGTGATTGCCAGTCACTGCCAAGACAGGTACCTTAAAAAATAGAGCAAGCTAATACTTTCACTAAAACTAAAATATTTCTTTTTCATTCATTTGATCTCTTTCCTTTCAGTCACTTCCTCTATCCCAGTAAAAGTTTGGGAGGAGGAGACGGTGCTGCAGATGACGTATCCTCCACCAGAGACGGGAAGTACGAGCTCCTGGCCGTAGCCAACAGCACTATCGCTGAAGAGATCAGGAATGTCCTGTCAAAAGGTGAATGAGCATACAAAACTTTATTTTCTGAATATTGTTAAAATAATCATTAAAGTATGACTGTGGTATTTAATATTTAACCCATGCTGGTAATTATTTGTAGCGGAAGTGAGGGGCAATTCCACAGATACTCTGCTGGCCGGATCTCTTGCCAAAGCTCTCTGCTGTATCCTGACAAACTGTTTCGTCTTTCGTCAGTCCAGAAAACGAATCTTCACCAACATTTATTATTATAATAACTCTGTCATCACTTGTGCGGGTATTTGATTCCATTTTTTTTTTTAAAAGTGCTAAACAACTAAAATGCTTTTGCTTGCTAATAGCGATCTGCTTGACACATTTTCCTTAATGCTGTTATAAACAGACATTCACAGAGTCTCAAAAGAACTTGAAGGTAATGCTTCTCAAATCAGAATAGTCAATATTGACTTTTTTTTATCCCTTTACAATATACGTTTTGTTTATTTGTGTTTTTAGTTGGACAGGAGATTAAATCAAGAATACTGGTAAGTCTTCCACTCATGTATGAGTGCTTTTGTGACATCACTGAACTCTGAGCTCATCTCGTGTGTCTTGAACAGGTGATTAAAGCAGCCGAGGACTGCGCCCTTCAGTACATGAACTTCATGAATGTGATTTTCGCCGCACAAAAGCAGGTATGAGGATAAAACAGGTTCACATGTTTTAACGTTGGAATCTCCAATCAAGCTGCACTTCTGTTGTTTAATGAACTCTGTAAAATACATAAATTACACATTTAGTATGTTTTAAATGAAGAGTTTAATGTCACGTTGTTTTTAACTATATGGTGCTGTGGTTTTTGTTCTGGAAAACAAATTCCTCCTTAGGTTGCACTGTTGGTGTGAATGGGTTTGTGTGTATCCAAAGAGGTCGATTGGAAAAAATTGTCAACATAAAGGATTTTTTTTTCTTCTTTTTAAAACAGAACATCCTGATAGATGCCTGTGTCTTGGACTCAGACTCGGGGCTCCTTCAGCAGGTACTTTTCTCTTTTTGACCCCTTGAGTTTACAGTTTAGTATCACAGAAAGAATTGATATTTTTTTAATTGTCATCCAATGTGGACTACAGAGGAGCCTTTGGCCTCTTCAATTGTACGTCATTTGCACCACCGGAGCTGAAACTACTTTTTTTTTGTAGGCTTGTGATATAACTGGAGGCCTGTACTTGAAGATACCACAAAAATTAGCCCTGGCTCAATATCTTTTGGTAAGAGTTGATTTTTACATTCCTTTGGTGCAGTACTAGTGATTTATTGTTCATACTTTTGTGTTTTATTCCTAGTGGGTGTTCCTCCCAGACTCAGAGCAGCGTTCCCAGCTGGTATTACCGCCCCCTGCACACGTGGATTACAGAGCGGCGTGCTTCTGCCACCGCAATCTCATCGAAATTGGCTATGTGTGCTCTGTTTGTCTCTCAAGTGAGTAATTTAAAGCCACGCTATGAGGTTTCAGCAACAAATGCAGTTTAATGACACTTCGTTCTCATCTCTTTTGAAGTATTTTGCAACTTCAGCCCCATCTGCACAACATGCGAGTAAGTGTTTTTCCTTTTTAAGATTCCACAAGGAAAATCTGTTTTTTTAATTGAAATGTGATTGTTTGCATCATTGAAGTCTATGCATTATGACCTAAGTTTTATTTTGTGTTGTTGTTTCAGGACTGCCTTTAAAATCCAACTGCCACAAATGGTCAAACCCAAAAAGAAGAAACTCAAGATGCCTGCATGATCAGCCTGCTTGTCATTCTTTTGTTGTCAAATAGAAAAAAAAAAAAGAAACTTTGTTGGTTTAGATATTTACAATTTAAAACAGGCTGGAAAACACAAACATGTCAAGACTGGCTTTTTGTCTATCTGGCATTCAGATCAAGGTCGCTGTCGACTTGCACAAAGTTAAATATTTTTTTGCCTAAATCCTTAGCAGTTACTTGTTTTTAAAATTGGGGAAAAACTGTACTTAACTCTTTGTTTTACTCAATAAAACCTATAATTTTATTCTGATTAAAACGTTTTTCCTGATTTTCTTAAACACATTAATTTCCAACCAGTGGTGGCAATTTTATGTCATTTTTATTGTTGTTTGATGATAACATTTTTATTTAACACTGCAAATAAAAAAGGGCCCCCTCATTAATTCTGAAGAAAGGAAGTGAAAATCCTTCTGACAAACACAAGTCAAAATCAATAAACCTTTTGAGATCATTCCAAAACATTTCCACAAATCTTTCAGATATTTTTCTTTCTTAAAATCGCTGTATCTTAAAGTCAAAGTCCCTCATTCAAACAAAGATGAGATTATAGAAAAAGCAAAATAGCTTTTTGCTCCACAGAAGGAAAACCCTGAAACTAACAGTCCCAACTTTTACACATGCAGAAAACTGTCTGCCAAGCCGACGTTCATTGAAATCTCTTGATCAAGTGTTCTTTATTGTCCCATATCTCAGCTGTAGGACTGCTTCATGTATACAAAGTCATTGTGAAATCACTCAAAAAAGGAAGGAAAAAGCACCAGAATGTAATCCTGCAGTTTATCTCTGGACAGGAAGGATGTTGCACCTATGAAAAGGAAAACAGACGGCATTAACAGATTTTGACTTAAAAAAAAAAAAAAAACTAGTCAAAACAATAAGAAATTATGGTATATGGTTGATTTACTAGTACTTCATTTAATAACAAAATAAAATGTATAGGTCTTACTTGAAAGACATCTGTATTTTAGCCTTTTACATTTAAATCAAGCTGTTTCTAGTAGAATCGATCCAAATATAAGTGCATGTAACAACACGTACCCCAGCAGACCTCTGCCAGACCATCTTTGTGGAGTGAGGGTCATCTGAACTTTTTGGCCAGACCTTATAACTCCAACACGCAGAGCTTTCTGCAAAAGAAACATGATGGAGCGATTCACAACGGAGTTAAAATCTAATGGAATTATTGGAGATTGGTATGGTTACAAAAGTGTGAATAAGATAAAATTGTTTATAAACAAAGCAAAAGACATTCTAGCAACAAAAATAGTTATTTTTAAAGAAAACCTACAGGACAAACTTTAAACTTACCCCTTCACTGTGTTGCACCACAGATGCAATATTCTGGAGGTTTTGAAAGTTTTTGGTATTTACAGAGCCAAACTCGATGACTTCATCTCCAACTCTGAGGCCCTTTAAGAAAAACAAACAAAAAAAAATGCTCATATTACTTTCAGTTTCAGCAAAACAAATAATTAGCTTGAAAATTCAAAAGAAGGAGAAATGCACTAACAGCTGCAGAGGCAGGTGAGCCTTCAGTCACAGTGTCAACTCGTGCAAAAGGAGGCGGCAGGGTGACCTCCTGCTCCATGGGCTCTTCTGAGGTCTCTGCTTGGTTTTGGTCTCGCTTGGCTTTCTCACAAGCGTGGAGCTTATGCAGGGCTTCCTCTATCTCTGCCATGATGGCCTTGTGATCGTTCTGGAGACCTGGAAAACCAAAAGAAATTTTAGTTTCAGAAGATTCACACAAAAAAATTTAAAATTAAATAAGTAAACAGAGGGAAAAGAACTGTAAATATATAGTTAGAGTCATTGCTGTTGTTTATAGGTCTTATTATATCTATTTATACATTTTGAACTTTGTTTGAAACGACACAGGATGAGTCAACCTATTGTGCAAATGACTACAAATAATATATATAGTTTTCTTTTTGTTAAAACATATATAATTTATCAACTGTGAAACGACCAGTGTACATTTTCTATCAAGAAATAGTTTTACATTTATAATCAAGTTATTTAAGAGACGGTCATCCCTTTTGTTGATCGAGACAATGACAGCTACTAGTCATGTTTAAAACTATTTTAAAAGTCTTATGCTTACATGATATGTTGTGTCTCGCTGTCCTGATTTGGTATAAATTCACATCAGCTCGAGGGTAACCCTCGGCGTCAACCAGTGGACCCTCGATTCCAACGCCCTGCTATAAAAACCGAAAAAAACATGTTTGGAAACACGAAAACTCGCAGTTTTTGAAACTGTGTGTTCAACTTACGTCCTCTAGGACATCAAAGTATGCTTTTATCTGCTCTTCAATTTCGTCTTTCTTTTTTATCAAAGCATTCACATCATCAATCGTTATATTTGACATTTCAGGAGAGTTTTCTTCTGTCATCTTCATTTTTGCTGATGGATATTATCACTACACTTCCTGTTTGTGTGACGCACTTCCTTGTTATTGTGCGCTGTTGCCAGACTGGCTCATTACCGCCACCTTCTGGTAGGGAGTACATATAATGCTTTTTCTTTTATTTATTTATTTATGTAAAAATATATCTGCCTGACTCCAACATCTGTGATGTGGCTTTTTATTGTTCAGGGAGATCATTTTTTGCATATAAATGAGGAATATTTGGTGATTTTAAAGCTGGCATTCAATTGTATTGGTATGATCTTCATTGTATACCGATATCAGGCATAAAAAGTGGCCACAGATTTCAATTACTGTTACTTAGCTTCAAATTTTTCTTGGTTTCTAGGATTAACGGATTGGCAGAGCAAGTCATGCAAAATGCTATTGGCAGAACATCTTTATAAATATCACAAAAAGGTACAAGTGTGCTTTGCCAAAACATCTCCAAGAAACAATCTTTTTTTATTATTACAAGATCTTCTGCTTCATTTAATCACTTTGGTGCTGCTCTATGACCTTATAATCTGTAATGATAATTGTTGTTGCACTACTACTGAAAATCAGACCATGTATTTTTTTAAACAAAAAAATTCTGAAGTGAAAGGGACATGGTGTGTCATGAAGTAAAATGATTAGATTTTTGGTTTAAATTTTTTAAAGTATTTCTATCCTGGAAGAGCAGATGAAAGTAGTGGAGATCTGAAAATGCTTCATTCAGTTAAAGGCATATCTATTATTGTACCAGCCATAACATTTTGTGTTAACTACATTCTGATGTTTTAAGAAAATAAAGTAATCAACAAGTCTTAATTTAAAGCTTTAATTTATTACTTCATATGAATATTGATTAGGATACATTTATTTAATGTTCATAAACTTTTCACCTGTTGTAACCAACTTTTGTACACTTTTTGTACAAATAATGACATTAAGTTGAAGCAATCTGCAAAAAAAAAGAAGCCACATCATACAGCTGTAACATAATCACAACCTTCACTTGTAGTGATCAAAAAAATAATTTCACATTTTAATCTGTTATTTTCCAACATTAGAGTGTATTCAGTGAACACAAAAAATACATCATGAAGTAGGCACCCTTACCCCCCCCATTAACCTTCCCTGAGTGTTCAATGTAACTTCATTTCATGTTACTAATGATACTAGACTGACAAGATTTCACCGCCTTCATATTAAAACATTAGTGCAAATTAATGTTAAAGTTAATAAAAGTCTAAATATGTCCAGAAATAACACAGTGAAATGTCAGGTGGCTTTAAAAGCACCTTCTTGAGTTAGAACTTGTGCAAATGTAGAAGATAAATAATGTTTCTCCTGAAAGCTTAGTTACGTTGCTGGTTTTTGTGCCATTTGAGGAGATTCTGGTAAGACAGCGATGAGTCTTTAATCTTCTGGAGATGCATGAGGATCACAAAGGATAGACGCCGAGTTTTCTTCATTATCACCTTCTCTGTGTTGACCCTGATCTGATACTGAAGCCAGCTGACCGACCTCGGCTTGTGCGGTTATCTCCTCCTCAGCTTTGGTAAACTGGGCAGTTGCTTCATCAATCTGAGAGTGAACATCTTGAACCCAGTTCTGGAGCTGCATGCCGAGATCATCCACTCCCTGGTGAAGTTTCTCGTGTCTGCCTTGCAGCTCTTCCAACAGACGCTGCGTGTCTCTGGCCACTTGATGCCTCTTTGCTGCTACGGAGGGCGCACGCTGACCCCTCATGTAGCTCTCAAAATCTTCAGGGCTCAGGTTGAGAGCTGGTCCATCCAGCTTCTCAATGAAGGCAACCGCACATGACTAAATAAAGGAAAAACACAAAATGATTGCAAAAGCAGCTCTCACTTTGGAAGCTTCAAAGCTCACTTACCAGGTTGGTGAAGTAGTAGCCGGTCTCTCCTGCCATGAGACTGTGAGGGAGCCCAAAGCGAATCATGTACTGCATGTTGGAGTGCAGGCGGGGCGGGTTGGCCTTGAGCACAACGTAAACCAGGCCGGACAAGAAGTCATCGGCATTGGCGGGCTCACTGCTGGACACAGCGAGCGCCTCGAAAATGTGCTGACAGCATTTGGACACGCATGCAAGTTTGTCCTGCGGGGCTCTTTTGGCATCCATTTCAATTATGGCTGTTGAAAAATACAGTGTCAGATTTCTTCTTATGCTTTTATGGAACTTTTTTTACAGTGCAAATCAGAGATTTAAAGTTTAAAAGTAAAAAGACAGAAGAAAAATGTTTTTCATTTAAATGAATC
Organism: Oryzias melastigma; assembly: GCF_002922805.2. Taxonomy (NCBI): domain Eukaryota; kingdom Metazoa; phylum Chordata; class Actinopteri; order Beloniformes; family Adrianichthyidae; genus Oryzias; species Oryzias melastigma. Next base: position 17,935,685 of record NC_050520.1, read on the forward strand.
TTAAAAATTACCTGTTATTGCACTCAAAAAGGGGTCTCCTGTGACTGGAATCTTCTCACTTGGAAAAGGAACACTCAACATTTGTGCAGTGACCCAGTTTAAGGAGCTGCGGCACAACGACGTGTGGAAATCATACCTCAGATTAGAAAAAAAAACAAAACCAAAGAACTCAAATAAAAAAGAAGAGCTACCGTATCCGTCTTTGGAGAGCCAGGTCCTTCTGTTCATCATCACAGCTGTCGTGGCAGAACACCCATTTGTGCAGTCGTGTCATTATCAGCTTCTCTACATGCTCCATTATCTCAGTGACCTGAGCTTCAGGAAAACCTTAAAATAATAAGTGGATCCATTAGAGTTCCCGTTGGACCTTTGGATTTTGAAAACACCTCAGGAAATGAGATGGAAAAACTGGACTTACTTCTAAAATGCTCAGAAAAAGATTGGTAGAAGTCTTGCACGTGGTCCGACTGTTTCTGTACCGGCAGATCCTTTACAAAAAAAAAAGAATCTTTGTGTATTTCTATAATCTGCTTATAGATCAGCAAAGAACTTGAGTTCAATAAATCTGTCTTTAGGATTAGTCACATTCAGGTGAAAGGGGAACATTCATGCACATAATTACATGGCAAGCCTTCATTGTGTTCAGGAAAGCTGTGCAGCGGGACTGCAGACGCTGTGACGGCGGGCTCCGCAGGATCTTTAGGAAACCAGGGAAGTCACCAGGTTCAAGGCTCTGGTAGGCTTGTAACATCTTTGCATGACTTTCTGAGGACTCTACAGAGACAAAGAACATCATTCTGTGTTTAAGAACAGACTGTTATGTTGACACTCGCAAAAAAAGCCACCAAATAGTTTAAGTTTTATTTTGAAAATCTTCTCTATTGTTTATTTTCTCATCTCAAAAAAGAAATCCTTCAAGAATCAAAATTTATCTATTTGTAAATGAGCTGATATATCGTTCATAGACACAATTAAAATGCTCAGGATCCATCACTCAAACTAGAAAAGAGAGTTACCAAAAACATGAGATTTTATTTTAAACTACTATCAGGTGGACTGGTCAGAAACCAGATCTCAGTCTGCTTGATACTACAATCATAATGGGCATTTGATGCGAGTTCAAGCACACACATAAACCCAATGGTGTTCACACTGGAAAACCAGGGAGGGCCTTCTTCTTCTTTTTCCTTTGCCACTGTTTACAAGCACATGTCCACCACCTACAGTCAAGAGAATCTGATCACAGAGATAAAATATGACGCTCGAAAATTAATAGCCAGAAGTCCCTCCCCCTGTCGGAGTCAGACCCAAAAAAACATACCGGTAGTTTGCGCACAAAATCATTGGCTAGAAGTCCTCGACCCCCCCATTTTAAGCTTTTGAACTTTTTTCCCTTTGACATGCCATGACTGCTTACGTGATCAGCTGATTCACAGAGAAAAAGCGTCATTTAAACGGTAAACGGGTGTAGTTATACAAATTTGAACGTTTGTTAATATGAAATACAAAAATTAACGTTCTCTGTCCCATTTGAAGCTAATCTTTCACATTAAACTGTAAGACAGGCATGTAAAAGCTTGAAAGCAAATAGTTCTGAAAGCTTTTAAAATATTATTTTTGATAGGGTTTCCTAAAGTTGAGGAAACTTCCGCTTACGTAACCAACTAAAGTTGCAAAATTTCCGCTTCCGGCTAAAGATTGTTTCTTGCATGGCACCAGTGGCACCTCCTGACAGCTGGAAGAGGCTTGGTGGTCACAGCTGTAGAAATCACAGCTCTATTCCAATATATGAAAGTTTGACCTAGTTAAACTTACAAAACCCATTAAATAGTCAGGTTTTTATGCATGTAGAGCCTAAAACAGTCATGAAAACCTGCATAGCAACACAGGAACTTGGGAGTTTTGCTTGCAGATACTTGAAATGCATGTTTTTATAGACTTTTGATTACATAGTAATGAGATGACATTTAAACTTTAGAATATTTCATTCATGCATTTTCCAAATGTGTTAAAGAATTTGATACACCTGACATTTCAGACTTGATGGGACTGAAACCAAACTGCTTGAAAGATTACCTTGAGGTCTGGGAGGAGACAAACTGCCCCAGAAGAGTCTCCTCACTGTGTTAATGCGACGGCTTTTTTCAAAGTTCTTCTTCTCCTCAAATTTAGAGAATGTGGGGGAGGCTTCATCGTTTCTTGGTCTACAGTAAACACACACGTCAAGCCTTCAACTCTTTTTTTATTAATCAGATTTTAACTTTACCATATGGTACCACGTGACACCACAAGTGTCTACCTTGGGTCTTGCCTTGGGGTGCTGGCAGAGCGAGATCCATCTCTCCAGCACTTGGAGCAGAAGCCTTGCCATGCAGGATTTCCATAGAAACCACAGGCATTTTTGCAGAGAAGTTCCTCCTGGGTCACTCGGATTCCTCTTTGCTTTTCTGTCCACATTGTAGTTCTCACTTTCATGCAAATCCCCCATGTGAGAAAACAAGTTATTCATGAGCTACAAAAGTTACAATAATGATTAAGTAAACATGCTTTTGTAAACTTTTGTTTATGTAAAGGGCCAAACTCATACTGTACATAAAACTAGTTTTTTTATTTGTTTGTTCTTTAATGCAAATTGTTAAAAATCAGACACTGACTGAGATGTGTACTTCTTTAGAGTTGTTTTGCTTCCTAAAAGCTCCAATCAACATGTGTTTATTTGGCTTTAAATCCATAGTCACGCGGGAGCCGGACTGAAGGTCTGCAGGCTAATTTGTCATTAAGAGAAATACATTTTAACCACACTCTGTTAGATAATCCATGTAAAGCCCGATCAGCTGACTGTCAATCAGGAGAATCAGGGGTAAAAATATAATAGAGTAATATTAAGGCGGAGAATCCTATCAAAGTTAAACGTGTAGTTTAAAAAGGGGGATGCTTACCTGTCAGTCAAAGAGCGGGTAAAACATTACAAACTCCAGTGCCTTCTAGTAAACGCCGTATTCTGTCTTCCCTTATCCTAAAACTTCGACATTTAGCATGAAGACAGTAAAAGCTCTCTACTCTTCGAATGGATAAGCAAACAATTGAAAAAAAATATAAGGAAAATAAATGTTGTTTGAAAGTACGAGAGAAGTAAAAAGGCTTGACACGTAGCTAAAAGTTAGGAGGCTTCTGTGAAACCGGAAATACGTAGTAGAAATACTTGGTGGAACCTGATGGATTCAATTAATCTTTTCAAAATAAATTAATATTTGTGTCAAATTTATATTTGTCGCTCGTGTTGAAAAATGCATTATGGCCATACATATATGTGCATGACACAACACGGTGCTACTTGCACTGCGTTTTTAATTTCTTGAGCTATGGCAAAACTTCGCTTCGTATTTCATTTTAAAAACTTTATTCTGAAGGTGGCATCCGGAATGACTTTTGAGCGTGAAATCCAGCTTGATTATGACGTTTCTTATCTGAGTACATGAATACAAATTTTTTCCCTGTCTAATCCAGTTTTTAAAAGAAAAGAAAGAAAAAAGAAAATAAAATGAATAAAGGGGACATTATATACGCCCCTAAAGAATCACTGAGTTTCACTGGGTTTAGATATATTTTTGAAAATATTATGTTTAATTTAGGCACATTTAGGCAACACGTTTGGAGGAACTGCTAATAAAACACAACAGGAACGAGACGATCTTTTGAAAATCCGTAAGATTTTACCTTATTATAGAGCACCCCAGGCATTTTGGTGACAGCCACATTTTAATAAAGAATTTACTGATCTAATCTCAATCCATTTTTTTCTGGTAAACTTTGAATTAATTAATCTGAGTGGCTGCCCATAGCAAGATTTCTGATAGAGTTTTATTGATTGATAAAATACACTTTGATGATAATAAAAACACTCGCAGTTGGAATAAAAATCCCGATGGGCTTTTAATTTGAAAAGCCAAACAGGAATCGCTCATTTGGTTCCTGACTTCTCGTGGTAACCACAGTAACTAGGCAACCAGACGCTAACTCCGGTGATTTTAAGGACTAAGGTTGGTTGTTTTTCTTTTGAAATGTGAAGTTTGAGCCTAAACACTAATTTTCAATGTAAATTTCGTTTTTTTCAAATAAGTGTTTTATACTATTATCAATAGTTTTGTTTACTTATAGAGTGACACTTCAATTTTTTCTAATTTTGCTTTATTGTGGTTTTAAAATAATGCTTTATCAACATAATTCAAAGTTTGTTGTTTTGCCAAATGTGTCAAATGTTCTCATCAGCCTTGACACAATGTCAGAAAAAGAAGATGATAAGAGCAAAGGTGAAAATCAGCAAGCTGCAGACCCCACCCAGGACAGTGGAGCCACAGCTGAGGATGAGGAGGAGAAAGGAAAGAGCAAAGATGAAGACACTGCAGGCTGCCAAAAAGTAGAAAACAAGGCTGACTATTTGCATGTGGCTGGGGAGTCTCAAGTCTACACAGCAACTAAAGACACACTCTTCTCAAAGAATACATCTGTGGCTGAAACCCAAGCATTAGTAAGAATGTTCTTTGTTCTTGTGTAGTGATGAAGATTTAATTATTTCTTTGCATTTGCTTTTAGAAAATAATTGCATGTTTTCCATCTAGTCACCAAAGTGGGTCTTTGGGATAAATTCAGACTTTCCTGTCTTCACTCTGCAAGACAAAGATCAGCTGGTTCTGCTGTATACGTCAGGATTTGGAATCATATACAATCACACTTTAAACGTCCAACACATTCTGCAGGTACAATTCCCCAGTACAACATTGTTAGATATAGTCTCTTGTTATGAAGAGTTTAAAACGATTATTTAAGAGACTGTCATTATATTTTTTTCCCACTTTTTTACCATTTCTAGGGTCATTCAACCAACATCTCCTGTATGTGTTTGAGTGAGGACAGACGTTGGATTGCAACAGCAGACTGCGGGTCTGAGAGCATGGTCATAATCTGGGATGCCTATTCTGGGTAATGATTGATGCCTAACACACATTTTAATGAATGATTGTTTTGATTCTTGATCATCTTCATATTTTTTGTCATCTTTGAGCCTTCCTGTTCAAACCTTATTCAACTGCCATCCTCCTGGAGGTGTGATTGGTGTGGCATTTTCAAGCAACACTAAACATCTGGTAACCCTTGGGCGTGAAAACATTCAAGTGAGTGAAATATGACTAATATAAACAGATTTATTGAAAAACGTAAAATATTTTTTAAATATTTAGGGATTTTTTTAAATTAACCTCTTAATGTTTTATAAAAAAAAATAAAAAACCAAGCAAGGTTTTTTCAGTTGCATAAAACATTGCAATGAGGTGAAACCTTTTCGTTATTTTTTTTAGTGTGTGTGTGTTTGGGATTGGATCACAGACTCCCAAAAGCCAGTCTGCTTTACAGAAATCAACCCTGAATATGGTTTTCAAGTAAGGAAACATTATATTACTTTAATGTACATCTTACAGTGTTTTAACTGAAGAGGACTGGTAATAAAACTCACTGTTGTGATTTGTGGTTTTTTTTTCAGAAGTACGTCGCTTACAGGCCGAATGACGGCATTCAGCTCCTTACTGGAAGTGAAAGTCATGTGCTGTTCTACTGCATAGTAAGACGTGCAGCAAAAATGCACTCATGTAGAAACCATGTTTTTATCATCTCCCACACACATTGTTAATGTGTATAAGGGGATACTTTAAACTATATTTAAAGAAAAAATGGACAAAAAACTAATTTTTAGTGTCAATTAGTTCTCTTCTGTACATTTTATACTCATTGTTAATCTTGTAAACAATTTATTTTAAATGCCATGTGACATAACTGCTTCTCTGTGAGTGACGTTAACCAGTAATTCTAGATTGTTCAGAATTACTGCCAGTAAAAGTTAGTCATTTCCTCAATCCCTTTTCTACAAGTTGTTAAACCACCGTCCCTGTCTTGTAGCATTATGTAACAAATAAAAACAACATGTAAACATTTCTGTCATGACACTACATGGTTTTTTGTTTATTTTTTTGCTTTAAAGTTGTTCTTTTTCCATTTGACATCTCCTTTGGACTTTTTGCAGTCTGAAACAAAGACTTTTAAAATAATTTTGCTGTTTTTTAGATTTTATTTTCAGATTTAAAAGTAAAAGAGAAACAGTAAAATTAGCATAAAAAAATCCAGATGTTAATCCAAGTATGTTTTGGATTAGTGGAAATCCTCAAATTAACGGTATACCACTAACATCCATATCTAAGTTTTCCTTTCTTTTTTAGTTAGCTGTACATAAACATTATTTAAAAAAGAACAAATGTACGTTTTTCTGCATCATATTCAAATATTTAGTTTGAAAATATTCATATAATTTTCTTTTTCTGTTCACTCACTAAAGAAATTTGTCTTTTTTATAGGTGGAAAGAAATCTAGAGTACTTGGCACTGGGTCTCAAGAGGGTAGGCATAAAAAGCAGAATATCATAAAACAGGGCTTATATTTATGAGTGCTACACAGAGACTGCTTCTCTTTCTTTGCAGTTCATGAAAGCAGACAAATGTGCTGCTGGAAGAGCAGTTCCACCTTTATCTGACCCCTCGACAACCACCCACCAATCCAACATGTCTTGGTCTCTGTTTCACCTGAGAATGCCCCGGATCCTGACAGTCATCGGTCGGGACGTTGTTGTGTGGGACGTCACTGAGGACTTGGTCGAAAACCAAATCCTGTCAGACAAAACAATTGTGCATCTTTGTCTACAGGACAACCCGATTACTGCTCTCACCATGGCTGATGGGTAACCAACGCCAGTGTAACGATAACTGTAGCTTCTGCAGAACTAGTCTGTCATATTTACCTTCTCTGTCATCTGATCTCCCACAGCCTCGTTATAACGGGAGACACAAAAGGAGAAATCTGCTTTTATGATGATACATTGAGTCTTCTCTGTTGGTACAAGAATTTCAACTTGGATCCTATTGCTTCCATTTCGTTTACCAAAGAGTGTAACAAAGGACACACACAGGAATGCGTTCAGGAGGATGAAGCAGTGATAATGGGGTAAAAGAAATAAATGTTTTTGAATCCTAAAATTTCAAGTCATAACTTTTTTTTTTCTTCCCAGGAAGCTTTTGATATGTACAGTCACTTCTACCGTCCTGCAGCTGAACACACAGAGTGGCAGCATTCAGACTCTGGTGCATGGGGAACGTGAACTGCACCACGCAGTCGCATGCCACCCCAGTCGGCCTTTTGTGGCATTGGGAAGTCAGCTGGGAATTTTGAAAGTATGGGATTATAAAAAAAACACAGTGACCGACCGGAGGGTCTTTGAAACGGAGGGGAGCATCCAGTGTGTCTCTTTTGACCACAACGGTAAACCAAGATATTCATGCACTCTATTTACATGATGGCTTGCTGCTCCTTTGTTTGTGTACAGTTAAAATAAAAACTTGTTCTTTTTGCACTAAGCAGGAATCTACCTTGCTGTTGGCTTCAGCAGTGGATCTGTTCAGATACTCAATGCCAATGCAATTCAAAGTGATTCAGCTGAGTCCTTGCGCTGCACTACAGACAGCATCCATCTCATCGCCTTCTCTTCAGACTCACAGTATCTCGCAACTGCAGTAAGCACATCTGTAAAATGTTTTAGTTTAACTGGTTTAGTCTGACTGAACATGCGGTTAATCTGATGTTGTTTCCAGAGTAACTTGAAGAGTTTTTACTGTATTTACCTCTAGTAATGCATACATTTTTTTAAATATATTATTATTCACGTTTAGGATGCTGGCAAAGCTCTGACAGTGTTCCACATGCAGAGAAATGAAGGTTCTCTGCCTCAGTGGATTTGTCTGGACAGATACCACTCTCACTCCAAGCCCATCACAGATCTTCTTTTTGGGCTTCATTTGGACAACACCTACCCAAGACTGCTCTCACTAGGAATGGACAGACAACTGGTCAGTCTACTATGGTGCATTTGACTATTTCCTACAATAGTTTTTGCTAATTTACGACATTTATTTCATGTGACTTATAAAACAGGTGGAGTACGACCTGGAAAAGAGCTCAGCAGGCCAGCTCATCATCAAGAGCTCTGATCGCATTGAGCAAAGCGCCGTTCCATTGTGCATGACGTGGTTTCCTCCCCTGACAACAGAGCAGTTTCTTCTTATTGCCTCAGACCAATACAAGATGAAACTCTTCAACAGCATGACCAAGATGTGCAGGTTGATAGTGGACCGTGTGATCAGACTTTTTGTCATTTATGGGTGTTGCTTCAAATCACAGTTAGGAAGCATTATTACATGTTTGTGTTCCATGTTCCACCAAAACAGAAAGACTGTCCAGGGCCCAACACTTGGCTCTCCTATCAGGCAAATGATGGTTCTTCCGAAGCATAAAGAACCCGAAATGATGTCGTATCACCTGGCTTTCATCACAGACGATAGGGTCAGTGGGAAATGTCTTAATAATATATGCACTTTTCCCACATCATTTTATGACTAAACGGCCTGTATGCGCTGTAGCTTGGTCTCCAGATTTTGCCTGTGGATGGGAACCCGTACAAGTCCACTGAATTGATCTGCCATGCAACAGGAGTGTCCTCTGCATCCTGCTCCTATGATGGGAAATGTATTTTTACCACAGGAGTCTCTGACCGCAGTTCCATCATGTGGGAAATTAATCTGAAGTAAGGATTAGTCATTTCTACTTCAGCAGTAGAAGACAAGTGTGATCACTGATAGTTTTTGAAGAAAATCTTCTCCTTTGTGTGACTCAGTGTGTTGCAGGCTGCAGCAGCTTTGGGAGGAAAGGATATGACTCCCTTTTATTCCCAGTTAGACGGAGGACGAGAGGGCAAGTTTTATAGAGTGAGTTGTGTGTGTTTATGTTTGTACTGAATGCATGAACCAACTAAAATGTGTTAAAACTGTCTTGCTTGGATATTCATAAGACTGTTGAACCGACTATCCTAAATACCGTAGCCTAAGTGGGTCATTTTGTATTTAAATGTTTTGTCTTTTCTTCAATTTCAATTACACGAAATGGTTCAATGGCACGTAACACTATGTTGAAATATTGTGTTCTGTATTTTTAAACACAAAACTGATTTTCACTGTTAGGAAAGCACATACAAACTAGCGGAGAGTCTGATCAAGCCTCCTCTTGAGGAGCGTCTTTCAAAATCTTTTTTATTCTTCTTCCTTTGTCTGCATGAACCGATAATTTTCTTTTCTTACCAAACAGTAATCCAGATGTGCCATATACTTAGTATATTGTCTGTCACTGATACACTCTATAGCAAAGTCATCAGAATATCCTAAGTGAGGATACAATGTTAAATTGCGCTGGAATTCTTAGTTGTAGAAAATAAAAAGCTTGGAAAGAGTTGAATCCTCTGATCCTGTAGTGAACATTTTCCAAGCATACCGCCTTTTAGTCCTATATATATTGTGCCTTGTCTGTCAATCAGTAAACCGGTCAGTTGGGTTGACCTCCATCTGCATGTTTTGGATCTTTCTTACAGGAATTGTGTGGGAAATCTGAATTGTGTTGAAAATCTAAAAAAAAAAAAATCCAATATTATGATATTCTTTGAGTCCCACATCTTTTCCACGTGTAAGTAGTAAAAAAGCATTTTTTGGAAATTGTGAAATTTGTATTTTAAGTGGAAATCTTCCTATTTATACATGCAGGACAATACAAAACAGAAAAAAATAAAAAAAATAATCAGAAACTTTTTTTTTAAATGTGAGAAAAATCTGTTGTTTCTTAAGGACATGGAGGATTGTTTCTATTTCTGCCAAGTCCGTCATTATGGCTCTAGCTTGATGAAGAATCAACCAGTGCCGACAGAAATTCCGTTGTCAGAGGTTCCCTCCTTAATGAGAGCTGTAGGCTACTTTCCTACAGAACAAGAGGTATGTAACGAAAAACATCAGAGAATTTTATCCTTCAAAACTATACTAACATCATGTTTGTTTGTTTTTTCTTGTTTTTTTTTTTTTACCAGATAGAAGACATGCAGAATGAGGTCAAGTTCAGCAGGTATGCAGAAACTGGAAAGTATGTAACAGACATTGACTTACAGGAGTGTATCAAGCTGTATATCAACCACCGGCCAGCCTTTGGCATCTCTCACAATGAACTCGTTCAAGCTTTTCACGTTCTTGGTAAGAGTGAGAGTACAGCACAACCTGTTCTGCTGAGACATGAGCTGCTAGAACTTCTACAGACTCGAGGTACGTGTAAGTCAGAAAAAAATGTTCTACTGTATTTCTGCTGGCTCCATAATTTGCATGATGCCTGTCTAATATACATATTTTTGATAATCACAGGGGAACCTATGACCATGGATGAGGTGGAAGAGTGTTTTGCTACTCTTTTAGGCCTCAAATCAGAAGACAACAAGGAAGAAGAAGATTGTAGGCACCACAGAAGTAAAAAAAGTATAAATATTTCATACAAAAATACCTGAAAGACAGCAAACATTGTTTAACTTGTGTCATGCAGATGGAGAACATTTACTGGAGAGAGAAGTACCAGAGGAGATTTCACCGGAGACATTTACAGATTACATCTTAGGCTTTCCTCTTCCAAACAGGAAGGAAGGAAGCAGATCTCCTCCACCAGAGTGATTCACAGAAGACACAAGACGCTGTTACACTACATCATTTTTTTTTTCTTTGTGGAGTTTTCTTTTTCTTTTTACAGTTTTTAACCAGATCCCTACAACTATTGCTGCTTTATTTCATGTTTGGAGAAACAGCACAGGTTAACATTGATATTAAAGTAAAGATGATGACCAAAATGGTTGAGTCTGATAAGAAAGCAAAAATTGACTAGAGAGATTTTGGTCAGTAAATCATTTTTATTTCAATTGCAGTTTTCATGAAAGCATTTATTTCACAAACGGCTTTACATGCTCAAAACAAACCAAACGCTTACACAGAAGACAACGGTAATTAAAGAGTAATAACATTTTAATTTAAGTTCCATATGCTTTCATGTGCAAGAAACAGGTAGCCATTTTTTTTCACTTCTATGTCCTTTTAGAGGTTTCTTACAGTAACCCCCTTTTACAGAGTAGTCCACATTCTTTACAGCTGAAACCTATATACATATATATATATCTTTTTGGTGTAATTTCACGCAACAGTCTGTATTAATAATCCTGGACAAGTTTTATATTTATTAAAGTTAAGTTTAAAACAAACCACTTTTAACATATTTAATAAGATTTTTTTATATTTAACTCATTAAAATTCCTAAAAAATAAAAAGTAAATGATTTTTTTCCCACTTTTTGTAAAGGACAATAAATTATACAAAACCCTTAGTATTCTTTGCTTGTTTTATTGTTTTGTATGTCTTTGTTTTGCCTTCTAATCTCCTTTTTATTTGTTTAACAAATTTAACTATTTTGTATTTGTATGTACATGTTCTTATGTTGACATTTGTGGTGGTCAATAAAAAAAATCATCAAAAAAATATTATTTTTAGCTCAAGTGCTAGCAAAAGATATGGAATCTTTGACTATAAATTAAAAAATCTCTCCTTAACCGAATCGCCAATGAAGGAAGAACACAGTTGGGAAACATAGTGAATGAACTTCATTAAACTGCGTTTAAAGTGTCATCAATGCAGAAGAATTACAGGTATGCCTTCAAAACAGTTGAAGAACAACCTGTCGCTTCGGTTTATTTTAGGCCCTCCGAGGGTGGGTGGAGCTCTGACGTTGACCAATCAGAACTAGTTTAAAACAGGAACTTCCTGCTCCAGGCAGAGGAGCAGCTCTTTGTCAGCTGGTCTCTTAGACCAGTAACTTTCGTCAGCTATCTTAAAAGATAAGTTAACTTGGAGCGCCAATGACCAATGAGGATCCTAAGCATGGATGAAGTGATGTTTCTGGTTCCATAAGTCGAGGCGGAGAGACTTTGACAGTTAAGATGAAAGGAAGAGTTTTACTTTCTTTAGCCTGCTAGCTAATGCTAGCTATTTGTCTGGAGGAATTACCGACATTGCTACTACTAGGGAGATGTCTCTGCGACAGACTTACCGCCGCGCGACAGCCAGCATAAAGCAGGAGCAGGAGGACGACTCGGACACGGAGGACTCCCACCTGGGGCTTCTGAAAGTAGAAGGGCTGGAATCCCAGATCATCCACAGCGGACACTTCATGGTGTCTTGGCCCCACAGCGAGCACCCCCCGAAGAAAGGCTACGACTTTGACACTGTCAACAAACAGACCTGTCAGACGTATCACTTCGGCAAGACGAGCACGTCGCACCTCTCCATAGACGCGTCCCTCACTAAGCTCTTCGAGTGCATGACCCTTGCTTATAGGTAACCCACAGCACACATGCCCTATCAATAATTTCACTTTTCATTTGATAGTGAGCCCTGAAAAGCACCATACAGCCTTCTCGCAACTTTCAGCTTGATTTGTCTCATTCTGTAACCTGTAGAGCAGTTTAAAATGTTATTAAAAACCACAATAGACACATTTTCACTCTTTGATTTGTCTTCACAACCAGAAGATCCAACACAATTCAAAATATCTATTGACAATTCTCTCTAAAGCTGGTTTAATTTATTTAAAAAAAATGCTATTTTAAATTTAATACTGTTCTTAGTTTTAAAAGTTCTTAGTTGAATTAGTTTAAATCCATAAGTAAGTGTAAACTGTTTTTTCACTACCACACAAACTTAATTTTTAAAAAGAAAAACAAATTACATTTAGCGTCAAATCAAAGCAAGTTCAATCAGTAGTTTAGTCACAATCAAAGCTCCTTTAAACTGGTTTGTTGAGTCATAGGTACATAATGCATGACAGCATATCAGAGAGGTTTATTTTTATGTATGTGTCTGCCTAAAAACTCTGTGTTATGGCTAAAATGAATACTGTAACCATCAAAAACCTTTTTTTTTGTTTCTTTATGTAGTACAACTAAACAGTCATTAGGACACTTGTGTTGTGCCCAGACAAGTTTTCAGCCAAGCTTTTGTTGTTCTTACAAACCATACAGACACTTACAGTCTGTCATTGTGGATTAATAGAGCTGAATAAACACTAGCAGATTTAATACTGTACTTATTACATTGTGCACTTTAGCGGTTGAACTGTGGAAATGAATCCAATCCAATTAAATTTCTGACAGTAATTTTATTTTTGTTTGCTTTCTTGTTTTTATAAAAAGTCAATTTTTGCATTTCTCTGTTTTCATTCATGTAACTTACCGCTTAAACATAAAGTGCTTCAGATTGAGGGCAATTATTATGGACAAAACTGATGTAAATGCTACTACACTTTTAAAAAATACAATAAACCTTAAAATGTAAACAAGCTTTTCTCATTGTGGGGGAATAACAGCTCTATTTTCTCCCAGATGTGTGCTCTTTGCACCCCATCTCTAAGTGAAACCGCAGCCTCCCTGCAAAGTAGACTCAGTTTCATCATTTTTTAAATTTTTATTTATGATCTTAACCTCTCATTCTCAACCCAAAGCTTTTGCCATCAGTGAGGTTCACTTCACCAAAGCTTTCCCTGGTCTTTCATCTGTGGTTTTATTTATTTTGTTTTCTTGACTTAAGACTTTTGAAGCAACAGTTCTAAACGGATGCAGCATATTTTGCAAATGTAATTCCTCCCAAAACCGTATAAAGACAAAAAGACTGCTTCCAGCAACACTGCAGTACCTTCGTTTTTCTAGAGAAAGCTATTACCTGGTTTCCTAAAGTGATTTGTAAATTAAAAAAAATCTCTACATCTCAATAAAGATATAGCTCTCATATGCTTTCAAAAAGTGCATGTACAAAGCTCATGATATCCATGCTTTTCTATTTACAGCTGTAGTATTATCAGTGTGTGGACCAGCTGCTCTGAGGATTCCCTCAGACTCTGCAGCAAGTTTGGCTTTCTAGAAGAACTATTAATAGAGCAGTTGCTGTTATGCTGCTGTCATTCATCCTATAAAAAGTTGCATGTATTTATGCAAGGAGGAAATGTATGTATCCTCACAACAGCTTGTTAATCTGAAACGTTTAATGCATTCATTAAAGTTATACTCAGATTTTGTTGATTTAAAAAAAAATAAAATCGAAGCAAACTTTACAGGAAGGACAGGGTGCAGTAAAATCAGCAGGAAGGATGGAAAGAGGGGAAACAGTGAGAGCATTTCATGTGATAAGCTTTGTCCTGTTTGTATAGACCAACAGTCAGTCCACAGTATATTCTATTTATTCTAGTTTTTGCTGCTCAGTTAGATAATGTCTGTATGTGATCTTAAAAAGATAATATTCCGCTTAATAACTTTCTAATTTGTTTGTTTTAGTGGCAAACTTGTGTCTCCTAAATGGAAGAACTTTAAAGGTCTAAAGCTGTTATGGAGAGACAAGATTCGCCTCAACAATGCCATATGGAGAGCCTGGTACATGCAGTGTAAGAGCCTGGTTTTTCCTTTTCCGTGTAGATTATAGATATATAGAATATGTGTATGCTGATGTCATGATTTAGATTTAGGATTATTATTCTAGAAATGTGCATATATAATTAGAATTTACTGTATTAAATCCTCATAACTAATTACTAGATGGTAAAATGATAGTTTTTTTTTATTTAATGTTAGCGAAACTGCATGTTACACTGTAAAAGAAATGATCTAATAAAACCCAATTTTGCAATATTTTTTATTGAAAATTTTTCTCAGACACCTCATTATCTAGTTTGATTGGGTTCTCGTGTCATTCTAGGTTTTTATTCCTGTTGTGTGCAGGCTGTGATATGATTAAAGCTGATTATGTGAGACAAAAACATAGAGTTTGTGTTGTTAGTATCTTGTTCCTTGAGTTAGTTAAAAATAAATGATGTCATTCTTCTATTTGGTCAGATGTGGAGAAAAGAGAAAATCCGGTTTGTCACTTTGTAACGCCTCTGGATGGAAATATGCACTTAGACGTTCACCGAGCTGCAGAGGTAAAGACTGAAGATTCTTCTGACAATATCAAGTTCTGTTCTTTTTTTATGCTGTTTTGTGACAAGAACAGATTTGTCTGTCATTTTCAATTTCCCTAAGTTAGCTGTTTGAAATTTCCTGCCACTTCCTTCCTCTTTGCTGAGTGCTTGCTGTAATCTGAGGTCGAGTTCCTGTCTTCCCACAGACTGTTGCCAGTGATGGAAGGTGTTGGAAAAGAAGAATAGAAATCGTCATTAGAGAATACCACAAGTGGAGAACATACTTTAAGAAAAGGGTAATTTTTCAGTCTTATGCAGCTACGCTTTTGCTGTTTTTTTTATTGCTTTATTAAACCATAAACAAATTCGTTACGGTGTTCATTCTCTTCCAGCTTCATAAACACAAAGATGAGGACCTCTCAAGCCTACTTACGGTATGCAAAACTCCTTTATTGATTGCCCCAGAGTCTTAATAATTTTAAAATGCACTTAAATGTTTATGTGAGAAACTTTTATAAAGAACAATTATAACCTTTTCAGAGCAACTGTTTAATGCTTGCATGTGCATGCATCTCTGGAAAGGGTTTGGCTCCGTCAAAGGAAAAATGCTTCTTAATTATCTCAAATATCTCTGTCTTTGTCTCAAATATGTTCTGTTTTTGTACTAAAACTTGTTATTACATCGTTTCCTATTGCACTGTATGAAGCTGGGCAATGTCGCTGGAGTCTTTGTTTGTAACATTTTTGTTAAAGAAAATATTATTTTGTATTCATTTTTTTTAACTCCCATCTAAGTTCCCACTGAAAAAGCAGCCAAATCTCTGCTTCGCTCCCTATTCGTGTTCATGCATGCTCTGGGTACATAAATGGTTATTTGATATGTAGTGTCTGAATAGTTGCCATGGGTACAAACACCTGGTATTTAGTTAAAAAAAAATCCTTAAAATGAAAATACTTTGTTTTAGTTTTGTATGTAAGCAGAGGCTCAAAGCATCTTTTGCAGAAATCTGTTCTTCTTATAGAAATGTTTACTTTTTGTAAATATGCTTATACATACATTTTTAAACCAGTTTGCTGCCACCCTATTGACTTTATGAGATTGAGTGGAACTAGTTTCTTGACATCATTCAGAAAGTATTACCTAAAATGCCAAAATAGATCAAAGTCTGCACATAAATGTACTACTACTATCTACTATTCCTACTTGGCTGTACACAACACTGCATGTATGTGTGACATTAACCAGCTTGATGGTTGCGCTTTCAATACTCCAAGGGGCCAGAGGAGCAGTTGTCGCTGTTTGGGGAAATCTCTCCAGACGTGCTGCGTGTCTCCTTTTGTCAGGATGAAGAGAGTGTCGCACGCCGTCTGCCTCGAAAGCACAATGAAACGCCCGCCCCGATGGAGATGGACCCCCTCTTTGACATGGATGTTTTAATGTCCGAGTTTTCAGACACCTTGTTTTCCACGCTGGCCTCTCACCAGCCTCTAGCCTGGCCCAATCCCAGAGAAATCGGTAATTTTTGTGTGATTTCGGTGCACTTTGGTAATTGAATATCAAAACCTGTCATTTGTGTTCCCTTTTTTGAGCTCTTAATGCATTTTCTTAAATTATTTGATCAATTTGCCAGCATGTTTTAGATCCTCATCTGTTTCATCTTCCACAGCTCATGCAGGGAATGCAGACATGATCCAGCCGGGACTCATCCCTTTACAACCCAACCTGGACTTCATGGACTCCTGTGATCCTCTACAAGGTAACAGGAAGCCACCATTCCTAGTCGGAGCACTCTCAGACTAATGGTTTATTTTGATTCAAACGCACATGTGCTATCACAGCAATCTGCTCATCCTAACACAAGAGGAGGTAGTGTGGTTTTACTAACCTCTAACTAACATAGAGACTCTTGTTCCAGACTTATTTCACAGCCTCCGTCAGCCCGCCTTCCCCTCTGTTTTCCCCACTTCAACATCTGTCACCCCTCTACCCAGCAGCAGCGCTCAGTCACAGGTAAACACCCAACTAAAGCTCAGTTCCTAATATGTGACAGGAGAGGGTTTATTTCCTGGAAAACCTTAGGATTTCTGTTTCAATTTTGGAAAGCATTTGCTATTTTTTTCTATTTTTTTGCCTTTTTGTAATCTCACTTTTTTTGCAATTTAATTTTACTAAACATGTTTCATAAACAGATTTGGTTGTTATATTCACAATTAAGAAAATATATTTAAGTTTAAAAAACTATTTTCTACGGTTCAGTATTTAGTGGCTGTTTATTTTCATTTATATTCACTATTTATCAGAGAATCAGAAGCAATGTTGTAATTTTCTCTGCTTTTCCCCTTATATTTATATTTTCAGAACAGTTTTTTTTCCTGTCTGCCTATTTCTTTGTAGAATGTTTAATTATTTAATTGGCAATTTCAAGCTACTAAAATAATTTTACCTCAACAGGGGTTTCTTAAAGTGTCTCATAACTTGCATATAATTTTTTTTTTGCATACTAATGCATATTTTCCCCCACACAGCTGCTTTTTACAGCTAGAATTAAATCACATAAATCTAAGATTCTTTGCTCTAATCTGCCCAATTGCAAAGTTAAACATTTAATAAACCAGGTTACAAATACTGCTGTAACCAGTTGACTTTGAAGGAGTTTACAGACTGTTCTTTCAGTCGGCACAGGCCAGCTTCAAGATTTTTCTTGGCCATATTCATTGTTCCACTCGTCTCTACTTTTTAAAGGTGCCATTTACAGAAATATGCTAAATTGCTAAAGAGTCCTTATCATGGACATTTAGGGTCCAACTAATCTTTACATTTTTGTTTATTGAGTAGGTCAGTTCAACAATTATATAAAATATAAAGCAGCCCCGTCATCTTGTCTATGCCCTTTGTCTGTTTTTTTAAGTAGTTTATAGTTTCAAGTCTGAAAACAGGCTGTTTTTTGATGGTAAACGTGTTCGATTTGACTTCTTCTATGGGCTGCCGGTTTTCTTCAAATTAGTTTAGTTCATGGAGTCGAACACAGATTGACGAGTGTAGAGGAATGATCTCGGTCCTGGTCTGCATGAAACTTCCTATTGAACTCAGCATGGATATTAACATGTCAGCCCTCTGCAGAGCACTAACATTATAAAAGAAAAGCCATCTACACAAAGGGGAGAAAACATAAAACCAAGCTTTAGGAATTATAACTGTTAAATTCCAATTAATTCCAAGCATTCCAGATCTTTATGATAGTAGCATATATTACATCAAATGATTTCCTGTGTAAAACTGGATAATAGAGAAGAAAAACTTCCTCTAAATGGAAGAACGGGAGAAAAATTCCAACCAAACTCTAGAAGTTGTGGTTTAGAAGGACATGAATGAGACGAAGAAAAAAACAAAACACTAGAAACATCTCCTATAATACAAAAATAATTGTTATTTTTTTACAAGACAAAAGATAAGTTAGTTCTTTTTTTGTCTTTTAGGAGATGAACAAGAAAACATCTCTTGTAAGACAAAAAGATAAGTTAGTTATTACATCATGACAAAATTTGAAACAGATGGACAAACTTAATAGAATATTTGTTGTAGGACAAAAAAGTTTGTCACAATCCTATTAGACTGATCAAAGACAAATGAGACATGCATTTTTTACTGCTTAAAGCAGAATTTTGAGCATTTGTAATAAACCGAGAAGGTACTAAACGCCCTTCAGAAGAAAGCAAGGTTAATGGAAACAAGGTCTTGTCAGTGTGACTGAAAATATGTTTGTTTTTTTTTCCTTTTAAGCCGTGTATACTGTTTAATAATATCAGTTATTGTTTTTTTTTCCAAGAAATTGTGATTTCTTTGATAAAAATTTGCTAAATGCATTTGTCTTTTTTTTCCCCATCCCTTGCCAGGCCTCATTGATGCCCCCTTTGAATCTCTCAGTCAATCATCCTTCTGGCTCCCTCCCCATGTCCTCCTCCATGGCCACCCAGAGATCTGAAACCAGTGTGGTTGGATACGATCAAAACTGCATGCCTTTGTTCGCTAGGCCAGTGGCATCCAGCGATCAGTCAGGGGTTTCATCTGAGTCCCTGTCCCGTGAACCTCTGGTGCAGTGCCTTCAGGGTCAGAACTTAGCCTCAGCTGCAACCATTGTGCCTTCACCTCTGAACAACCCCCCCTCTTTGGACGAGAACGTAACTTCATCTGTGAGAACACACACGGCCCCTTCTACCGTAACGTCCAGCAATGTCACCACCACCACCACCATCAGCCACATCTCGGATTATAGCTCCATATCCACACAGCCTCCACTTCTCCAATCCCAACTACAACCTTTGGCTTCACTGACCAGCGGCCCCGTCCAGCAGCAGCAGCAGTCTTTTGCTCTGCCTCACCCTCTTCAGTCAAACAGTGCCATCAAAGTAAGACGTCGGCAGAAGATTGCACCTTCGCCTCACCTCATTTTCACAGGTCGGTGCTTTTTTGTTAATATTTGCTTATGTTTAGAATGCTGTTATTTATCTTTGGTTACCACAAGATAGCGCTCAAGCGTCAGTCTGCATTAAAAATTAGCTGCGGTAATGCCAAAATGTTAACTGAACTGATGCTGAGGGCAGTGATAAAACATTGCATACTGAATAGGAAATCAACTCTTGCATAAAATAAGAATGATATAACATGAGAACAATAAAAACATACAGGAAGTAATCTTTTGTATGTGGTAATATATATTTTTTACTTGCACATTTGGAATTGACACTAAAACACCAAGAAGTGCAAGGTTATCAAATGAAAGTTTGTTTTTTAATGTGTTTAATTATTGGATGCACAGCCGTTTTTATTTGTGTTACACATTGACTGATTCTTGACTTGATCTTTTGTAAGCATGCTCCTTTTTCAACTTTGGGACTGCAGTTAAGAAGCCAGCGTGTTCTCCTCCTTGAGTTCATTGTCTGACCTTGAAATATTTATGTTGGAAAACAAGACGGAGGGCATTCCCACACATTTGTTTTGAAGGTCCCATGGTTCGCTTGATAAGAGTTGGGAATTATCACGGTGAACATACAGGTGTTGTTGAAAGAGGGCAAGGAAACAAAATGTTTGCCAAGCTAAATACCCTCAAACCAGAATGCTTTGGTAAGACTGCAAAATAACAGAAAGAAAAACTACATTCAGTCCAAAAAGAGAGATGCAACAATAGCTTTTTTCAGAGCAGTATTTTATCTTGTATTAGATTAGGTGGCCCCTGCAGTTAAATTACCTTTCTGAGAAAATCTGACCTAATTACCAAATCAAATAAAAGCTTTGTAGTTCATCCCCCTACTCCATGTAGGAAATCCCACTTTTATGACTATTTTGATTTGATTTTTTTTTTTTTTTTTTGGAAACAGCATTTTCACTATTGTAAATAAAGATGTCTAACAATGAAAAGGTAGATGAATACTTACCACAAAACCTAATAACTGTTGGAATATTTTCCTTTCATAAAATGTTCACATTGTCCGTGTTTGATTGATTTCTTGTCCTTTCAGCTCCTTTTCCTGGTCATGCCAGCGCAGTACTTGTCACCCCCTCAAACCTGAAACCAGATGTGGTCTCCGCAAACAATAGTCTGGTTATCGCGCCTTCTCATTCTGGAACGGTGCGTTTTAGATCCACTCAAATCTTATTGATGCATTTACATATTCAAGATCAACTCAAATGTTTTTGGTTGTCATTTCTGTTGTCTCAAGGCTTCTGGATTTCATGTTTTGCCTCAAACCCAGAAGACTCCTCAGCTAATGGTCCCGAAAGAGAATCCATATACCCCAAGTTCTAAAAACCAGAAGCCGTCCCCTAGTGCTGGTGAGAATTCTGATTAATTTGGTTGATTATGTTCTCCCATCTACACATAGTTAACAAAAAAAAAAACTTATTGCCTGTTTTTTTTAATTTTTAGTTCACAGTCAGCCAGGATCCAGTCAGGGGTCACCCTGTGGGTTAGATCAGGTTCCCAGTCCCCCATCACTGATCATCGGCAGCAGTACATTTCTGACTAAGACTGAGCACAATCAGGTTTGTGTGTGAGGGTCTTCTTTGAGAAAATCGCCCCCCAAACGCATAGATATGAATGTCAGTTTGGTAACATTACATGTGTGTAACGTTTGGGCAGAGCCGGAGGACAACGCACATATCTGCAGAACAGAAGAGGCGGTCCAACATAAACATTGGCTTTAAGACGCTCTGCAATCTGGTTCCCACGCTGAAGACACTATCAAACGTAGGTCCTTGTATTTGTCGACATCATTTGTCAATAAAACAGTATCTAGATCTTTGAACGAACACCCTCACTGTCTAACCGTACCTGTGCAGGTCCCCAATGCAACCACCCTGCAGAAAACAGTGGAGCACATCAGTAAGCTCCAGCAGGAGAGGCAGCAGATGCAGGAAGAGATCAAGAAGCTACGGGAAGAAATTGAAGAGCTCAATACCTCCATCAGGTATGTCAAGCACTTGTAAACGTCTACTGTGAGTATGGGAGATGTACAAATGAACTATCTGCCTTTTCTGCTTCATTTCAGCGCATGTCAGGAGCAGCTGCCTGCAACAGGAGTTCCAATGAGGCAGAATCGCTTAGACCACATGGAAGAGAGGTTTGACGAATACGTGAAGAGCCACACTTTTCAGAACTGGAAGTTCTGGATTGTATCCTCCAATTAAAAAAAAAGTTGCATGTTCTTTGCTGTTCCTACAGAATGTAAACCAATATATTGAAAGACAGATTTGTTTTCTGTAAGTAACTAATCTATTATCTAGAGTTAAACCACTGAGTCACTTCATGGGAAAAAGTTTAAAGTTTTTTTTCTTTCTGTGTCATCACGGTAGTTACTTATAGTGAAACATTCAACTGTTTTGGATATTCTATAAAGTTGCTTCTGCTCAATAAGGTTTAGCTAGTTATGGAATAAATCCCCAAACTGGTGGTCCAGTTTTGTGATGAGCATGCTCTGTGTTTTTGCAGCTTTACTTCACTGAAGAGAGCACTGATTCCATGCAATTGCAAAATAAAGAATTTTGGTTATTTTCCTCTTGAAAAAAAAACATAAATTACACATAAAGTGGCAAAACAAAAGCATCAAATGTACACATGATGTTTAAAAATCTTCCTTAGAGTTTCCTTGACCTTTTACTTTTCAGTTTAGCATCATCATCAAGCCTCTGTTTGAGTCATTCAACAGCATGGTGACGACGACGAGCAAGGCCAGGCTGTGCCAGACTACACTGCAGTGGTTGGATTGTCACTGCTCTCTCCCAGTCCTCAGACCAAGTAAGGCTAAATTTCTGGAAAACTGCAGAAATGGGAGGAAAGAAAAAATATTCTTTTGGTAGCAGCATTAAAACGAATCTAAAGGCGAGCTAACTATTAATTTTACTACTGTGTAGTTTAGTTATTTGTTAATCTGTCTTAAAATAATGACATACAGTGCTTTAATAGCAGGTTAAGTAATGTTTTTTAAAACCAATTTTATAACGGCTTTATCTTATAGTGTTAAAATATAAGAAATTGCATATTTTATTTGCTATTTTTTGTGAAAAATGAACAGACATTTATGGTCAATAGACCAGAATTAGCAGAAAATGCAACTTTTTTCACCTGTATTTCCTTAAGCATATCTTACAAAATTGGTCTTTGTTGAATATTCTGTTGTTATTCTATAAATAGATCTTAAAAATGCATTTTAATAGAAATGATTGACAGATTAATTTTATACATTAATATCAGATGGCAGTGTTGAGTTTTTTTTAATTATTATTCATTATTACTAAAGGAAAATCTATGAATCACAAGGAATTAATGTTCCCATTTGTGTATGCAAGCTACTAATGAAAAAAAAATAAGAGGGGTTTCCCAAAAAGTTTCTCCAGTAAGAGCTTTTCTGCTTATTGTTTTACTTACATGTTTTTTACAGAAAACCGCACGCTTCGCCACATGGTACTTCCCAAAGCTGCAGGCCAACACGCTCTGTCGGATATTAAATACATTTGTTGTCAAGATTCTACCAAATTTGAGGCGTTTCACACAAATGCTCTAATAAACTCAGGTTCAATTTGTTTTATATTAAAACACATAACTATGAAATTGAAGCAGGAGATCCTATAAAAATATTGCCTCATTTAATTAAGATTTTAAGTGTTGCTGTTTAAAAAATAAAAATGAAAAGGAGGAACTTTGTTAGCCCAATCCTAGGAAGAAAAACAAGCAGTGATCGTATAGAAGTACACTATGAATACTATCCAAGTAATTTCCAAGTGAAATCAGTATTTAGAGCTATAAAAACTGTAGCCTAAAGCAAAGATGAGGTTTACTTCAAATCAAAGAAAACTTCTCTTAACTGTGAGCATATTCGCAATGTTTTGCAAATTCACCTGAGCTTAATGGTGAAGCGTCTTGAGAACTGTTGAGATGAGTCATAATGTGCAGCAGCTTTTTTAGTCAAAACCAAGCATTGCAAAAAAGCTGCTGCTTCCAGCACGGCTTTGGTTCAATAATCGTCACAATCTAGGCACCTCTTTATTACTTTATGGGTCGCAGTGTTCAAAAACCAAAGGGGAATCGATCCTCTGAACAGAGAATCCTTGGATTGATATGGAACATTCAACAGAATGTTAATGACAGAGACACAAATCAACTAGAAATAGGATTTAAGGAAAATATGAATGACAGAAATTTACTGATAAGCTTATTATTAAATTTAAATAATTAGAAATTTTCTTTAAACCCAAAGAGCCACATGTGGCTCCAGAGCCTAGACCTACTCCAAAAAGATTGTGTTTTAACATCTTCTTGTAGCATTTTTTTCTGATGATGGAGGACATATTTGAAAAAACTTGGAGACAAATTTACTACTACTACTCCCACTCTGCAGAAACTATGTCATAGAGAACAAAGCAGGGGTTTTTTTTGTTTTTGGCTAAAAACATAAAAATCAAAATCAAAGGGTATTTTTAATGTTCTTACAATAGTTAAAAAAGGCTTTTCATTTTGTGATTAGCTTTGAAAAATGGGTCTTGTTGTGGCTTCTGAATTGCATTGCTTTTGTTTTTCCAGTGGTGCTGAGCAGACTTCGTCATCTGAGCACGACCACCTCCATTCTCAGCCACCCTCTGCGCCTTCCAGACGAGGCCATCAAGGCTGTCACCGACACAGATGCGTAGACTTAGAGGAACTAAGAAGACTTAGAGGAAAAACACTCCGAACATTAAAAAAGAAAAAAAATGGTAGTTTTCCAGTTTTCAATGAGGTCCTTCTGGGATTTTTTTTGGTCAAGAACTCAAACTTTATTATGCGTAAAAGAAAGTGATGCAATTGATCTGCACTCCTACTGTGACCTGCTAAAGCTGAAGATGCATAATTGGAAATTGTTCCTCTGGTTTTACTGTTTTTGTAAAGCCACATTAATGAATAGAATGCTATACTCTAATGTAAAAACAGTGTTTAAAGGAGAAAATGAAAACCAAAAAGATTAGCAGTTGCCTAACGTGTTGTGGCTTTTGCAGAGCAGCATGGAAATCTTTTTTTTTTCCCTGGAAGGATCTTAACTGGGACGTTGGTGATCTTCTGAGAAGAGCTTCGGTCATCACTAAACAAATATTCTTTTCTTGTTTGCTTTCTAGCCGTTCACTCAGGTGAATAACACACTGTCACTTAACACCAGTGTTTCCTGGTGGTCTCCGTCCACACTGAACTCCTGCCTCTCTGCACATCCGGCTTGTTTTTAGCAGGTCAAAATGTAAATTTAGCTTTTTCGAGGTTGCATCAGGTATATTCAACACTTGGACTTGCACAAACGTTTGTTGCAGCATGACAGAGTTTTTCTACTTCAACCCTTATAGGGAGCATAACTGACAGTTCAAAGGATGACTAAAAATGCATATATGTACCATATTTAAAAATACAATGCTGTAGGATCCAGTCTGCAGAAGGGGCTTTTTTCATTCTTTATCTCTCTCAGGGCTGCACTTTGAAATATTTTCATCAGAACAAATCAAGTCAGGATTGTTTTTTGGTATTATTTAGAAGTTAGACATTTGTCTATAAATGTACAGACTGATTAGCTTTTGTTGTTGTTTTGCGGCTTTTTTTTTGTCTTGTTGACAAAAACGAGAGGGAAAGTACTATTTGACATAGAAGCCATATTTAAAATAAATTAAAAAAAAAGTTTGAGAGCAAATTAAAATTGCCAGGACTGGCAGGAGTTAGCCTTATGGTCTAAGTGTCCTCACCCGTCACTGCAGACTAGAGTGGATTTATGTGTATGTAAGTGTGTGGCTCTCACTACACTCCTCAGGCAAATGTCATGTTTTTGCAAAATTGAGTTTACAGTAGCAAAAAGCACCATTTTTATTAATGAATGTGTAGTTTTGAGGTAGTTCAGACAAAAAACGTAATCCCGATAGACATTCAACACTGTTATAGTGTATTTGATGGCGCAACTTAAACAAGAACGTTCTCATTGACTAGTTTGCTGTGTTTTTTTT
>NC_050520.1:17961761-18054946 GCF_002922805.2 Oryzias melastigma
GTTTCTCATTTTTTTTGTCGCATCACATCGACAGTCCATATTTTCTTTGCCTTTTATGTGAGGAAGTTTTTACCGTATTACAATGTATAGTGTATCTTGCATATCGGTTCTGCACTTGTTGGGTCTCCCCATGTTTCTATACGACATTTTGTGTTCAGCAAAAAAATAAAAATATATTTTCTTATGCTTTATATGAGTGTTCTTGTATCAACATGTTTCCAATGACTTACAAATGACTCTGAATAAAGGAAGAATCCAAAACGCTATGAACTATTGTAGCCTTTTTTAATATACAATATAATAGCTTATTTTTAAATAAATAATATAAAAAAATACTGTCTTGGCCTGAAAATAAATTTAAATCTCTGAGATCAGACATTTAAATTGCTAAGTCTTTCCTTGACGAGCTGCAGCAGACACTTGGCGCACAGGTAAATGTCAAGTATATCATCAAAAGCAGGCAAGGAGCATTTTCTGAAAACTGGCTTGCCCCGATATGAAATCTCTATATCCTGGAGGTACTGCATGCTCATCCGGAGCAGTTCTGCTAGTTCAGGGATGAGGTTGGAGAACTTTTCCATGTTGCAGCGGATGGAGGAAATCTGTGCGATTAAAGGCTCTCGCTCTGGTTCCAGCATCTCGGACACATTGAGGGATCCGCAGGAGATGTTTTGAACCAAACTTGGGTCATTCTGTCAAACAAGTTGGTGAAGAAAGCAGTTGAATAACTGTTGTGATTACTCAAATGTGTGTGAAAATCTAATCAAATGTCCACTTTGATAGTTATTTTTGTGCAACAAATTTAAAGAAAGCTCAAAACATTTAAATGTTCTAATGTTCTGCTATGACAGCTTTGCTAAATGTAATAAATAAGATACAAAGCCTATTGTAAAAATTAAATTGAAGTCAATTTTTGTAATAATAAATTGGGAGAGGCTTTTTTTTCTGAAAACACATTACACATATTTAAGAAAATAAAAATGTGACAGTTTTACTTGTCTTAAACTCTAAAATCTTTAAACTTAGCATCACAACTGGAAAAAAACAACTTAAACTTGACTTTTACCTAAGAAAAAAACTTTAAAGTTTTTTGAAAAGATATGTCTTAAACATTTTTCCAAAAAAAGTTCAAATTATTAAAAAAATAAATAAAAATAGCGAAAATAATTCTTACAAGATGGATCAGTGTGCTTTGTATGGCCTCCAGTACCAACCCAATGGTTTCCTTCAAGGCTTCATCCTTTGCTTCCCTCTTCACGGGTACAGCGACTGTGTGTGCCAGGTGTAGGCACAAGACAATTAGAGCTGTATCAAAGATGGGACAGAGAACAAAATACAGATTAATTAAAACACATATGCTCTGGAAAACAAACCTCAAGGTGCAACCACTATAGGAGAGTTTCACAGCTATTGCTCAACTCTGTTAAACAGGCCTAAATGAGGTTTGTGGGACTAAGTGATACTGTGAACCGCACTTGAAGATGCTTACCAGCACGGGAATCCATGAGGGCAGGAGGCTTCAGGCAGCAGCAAACTCTGGTAAGAGTTTTTGTCATACATCTTTTGAGAGCCCCTTATATTTTCACTCCTGAGATAAGATCATTGGCTAAATAGTTTCCAATGAGTAAGGAAAAGACCAATGGAATGATTCATTTTTAGTCTCTGGGGTTTCCCTTTTTTGGATTTAACCCCCCTTAAAACAAACTTCTATCAGTTCAATTGAGAAAAAAATGATATTATTATTCATCAAAGGGTGGGGATCATCCAGTCATTTGTGTAAAGCGGTTGGACATCAGAAGCTCTAAAAGTTTGATTTGCATGCACATTTTAATTTAAGGGATTCAACTCTATTTTAGAATCTCAACATTACATTTAGCATCAACAAAATTGCAGTCTTTGGAAAATTGGACAACATTTTTTTGTTTCAAAAGTAATAAGAATCTCACTGTCCATCCAAAAATGGCGTGCATGAATGTTGACTGTTTAGGTTGGATTTGTGTGAGTAGCATAAAGGCGTCATATGTCACTAACTAAAGACGTTTATCAGGTTTTTTAGTTGTCAGCTGCTTAATCTGGTCTTTTTCCTGCTTCACAGAAACACTGATTATTCGGTGGGAACTGGGAGGATGTGAACACAGGAGGCGGAAGAAGATGCAGAAGCTTTTTCATGCCAGACCCTGCAAGACACTGAAAGATGAACAACCTGTTGCTGTCCTACATGTTGTGCACTTAGTCCTGGATGGAAGTTTTTAGAGAAGGCACAAGCAGGTACAGACTATGAGTTGAAGTCAAGAGCAAGATAAAACTGAACATGAATGATTTGGAGGCAAAAAATAAAATAAGTCAAGCTTTATCTTCCATGGAGTTCGTAGTGATGTCAGGTCTGCCTGAAGCCACACTGACCTCATCTTACGAGTGTATACCTCCTTCTTTCTGGTTAACTGAGGTATTTTTGTACAGTGATGACACACCTTCAAAAGGGATTTTACTCTAGGTGTTGGCTTTATTAATGACACACCAAAAAGGCATCACAAATCTGGCAATTCCAGAGACAGATTTCTAAATCAATGACATAAATAAATACGATTAAACTTCAATAAATACTAAAAAGATTAATAAATAAATAAATACAATCAGACACATTTAATTAGCCCAATAAATAAATAAATAATAAATAAACACTCAAGTGTTTCCAGGAAAGATTACTGACTGCAGAGGTTGGTTCTCAGGAAGCTTTCTGTCCATTTCTTTGTGAAGTGAATGATCCTAAAACCGTA
The DNA here is from genome assembly GCF_002922805.2 of Oryzias melastigma. Classification (NCBI taxonomy): domain Eukaryota; kingdom Metazoa; phylum Chordata; class Actinopteri; order Beloniformes; family Adrianichthyidae; genus Oryzias; species Oryzias melastigma. Next base: position 17,964,539 of record NC_050520.1, read on the forward strand.
TCCTTTCATTGAGTAGCCATCCTGAGCTGGGACCTCCCGCTTGCAGCTGTTGTCAACTTTGAAGTGCTCTCTGGCAACACCTCTCAGCTGATTTCTAAATATTTGGAGGTTTCTGGTGATTTTAGAGTAGTTGGCATACAGGTTCTTGACGATGTGTGGAAGATGATTTTCGAGGTAGTCGTTGATGGCACACACTGAGGCTTGGATCTCATTCGTAGTGTTTCCAACAGGAAGAGTTATTCCTTCCACTGGCCTTAAGTTGTTGTTTCCTTGTCCTGGACACGCTTTATTACACACTTCACGGCTCTATGGATGACGTTAAAGAAGTTATCACAAAATATTTAAGCTTAATATATCTGAAATTCAGCTGGTAATTTATTGTAATTTAAACTTTAACTCCAGTGATGAAGTAAAATTACTTTATGCTCTTTGTCTTTTTGTTTTGTGACCATACTTACATAGCTGTCTTCTGCCTTTTCTAGATTTTTCAGTGACAAATTCATAGTAATCCAACAGCTGCTGTTCATGGATGTGGAGGAGATAACGATGGACATCATTGTGAGGAAGAAAATGACAAAATCTGCAGACAGATCACACACACACACAAAAAAAAATCGAATACCCTACTAGAGTCAAAATGATGTCAACATCAAATAGTAAACTCTTCAACTTCTCAAGTTCATGTTTGACAAAATGTAATCAGAGTTGTTTGTACAAATTATACACCAAAAACAGCCTACCTTGAAGGCGACGCATGGTGAGACCTGTTAAAGCCGGGTTTAGTGTTCATGACCTGGCACATATTGCTTATATACAGTGCGGGAAGTCTTTGTATTTGTCACCAATCGGTAGTGACGTCTTTGGTGGCATTATCGACTACAAATCTCTTTGTAAAGTTTCCTTTTTTGCTTTTGTAGGGCATGGTATACCACTGTGGCTAATGTGTGCAGTCAATGCAAAGTCTCACATCTTCTGAGACACTGGGTGCTTATACTGAAAGTATGCGAGGCATCCACATTTTCTTTGAAGTTACCACTTAAATTGCACACAACTGCGTGAATGTTTGACTTAGATGCCACAAAAAGGACACTTTAACAATTTTAGTTAAATAAAACAGTTTCAAAATTTTGGGGGGGAACAAATTAAAGATGAAAATCATTATCGGTTCTCAGACTTCATCTGCTAAAAAGAATGCAGTTATTGAGGCAAAATTTTTAAAAATACTGACTCTAAGTCATCCAGAAATGCTAAGTGTTTCTCCAAACAATATTTTAAAGCTTGTGCTAAAACCTTACTGACTACCCCAGGTGTCACCCTCAGAAAAAAAACTAAATTGTGGTTGGTCAAGTCCATCAACCTATACCTCTCCAAACAATGAGCAGGTGCAGAGCTTTTACTTTGGAGTCAAATTATTATTCTAAACTTTTTTTTTTGTTGTTGATCAAATGATGCACGCCGTGGATTTTTCCAATCATTAAATTTCTGTTTCCTTTTCATTAAATGTCATCACTCTTTGTTTCTCCACCTTTCCAGATCATTACTCATGCTTTCTCCACACCATTCTCCACCACGTTTTACCCTCAGAAATCATATGTTCCAAGACCTCCATCAATGTCCAGAGCAGGGGTCTGCAACCTTAGGCTCCAGATTTAGATCCTATTGAGGCTCTTTGACTTTAAAAAAGTGCAAATGCTTAGCAAAATGAATAGGTTAGCTAGTAACTTGATAGGGGATGTATTTTATTTTGAAAGGGACTTGTGTGTGCCTAATTTACTCATTGTAGAATAGTTTGTTGTAACTTGTGATGTTTAAAAAGTAATGTTTCTCCCCTGAGACTTGGATGTGTGGGTGCTGGAAATGTAACACCCCTGATTGTTATGTGCACTTCCTGTCGCCCTAAACACCTGTCCAGGTGCTCTGGTAATGGGTATTTGAAGACCTGTCAATCAGAGATGGTATTGCATCTAACTTGAGGGTTGATATTGTCCTTTATGGGTTAATTCTGGTTCCCACTGGAATGATTCATTCAGTGGCATCATGCTTACTCTCCGAAAACACACACACCTAGATACAGATAACAGAACCCCAGTTTAACACTGAATCCCTTATTTGTTGTCTATTTGCTAAGCAGCTGGACAGGACAAAAAGAGAGAAAAACTCAAGGCATACTGTGCCTGAATTCCTGGACAGAGGCCCAGCTGTTGCCAGGCAACACACATGTGATTGTAAGCAAACACCAGGCCAAAGACATCCGGCTTTACTAGAAGTGGCTTACATACTGGAATTTATGGTTCTTGTCACATTTAAGGTTTAACATTAACCTGTGCGACAGTCAGTGCCATCATGGCATCAAAAACACTTTCATCTGAGATAGAAAAGATGATCCGCCATCTTTGTTTGACTGACTTTCCCTGTGGAAATGGCAGCTGGGTGAGTTCTAGAAAGACTGTTTAATGTGTTATTAACCTTAAAACTAAGCACTTTAATTTTAAGGCTTGTAGTAGGTTGTTTTATTCCGATTCAAACTAATTTTATTTCTATAGCACCTTTTATGTGAAGAACAGCTCATGGTGCTGTACATAAAACCACTAAAACACCCTTATACATTTAAAACTGATCAAACCAGTGATCTGTTTTCAGAGAAAATCCAAAGATAGTGGAGATGGCCCAGAGACAGAGTCTGCAGATGAGCTTCTGGATCTCTTAAAGTGCCCCTGTTCCCCATGGGGGCAGGTTGATGATTCCTGGAGCCCTCAGGTTTCCACCCTGAGAGAGTTGGCTGTGCTCACTCCTGAACGTCTACGCAAAAACTTTATTCACAACCACTTCACAACACTCCGCATTGTTGACAAGGGTGTAAGTATGAAGATTTCCTGATCCAGATTTACGGAAATAGAAGCCATCCAACAGCTGGTTTTTACTCAAGCACGAAATGTCCAAACAATGTTATTGTAGCGGTTATTTCAGTGAATATTGCCTTTCTATCCGCTGGAACCAATCTGACCAATCTGGCATATTTTCTCTTTTTCTGACCATTCTCTGTAAACCCTAGTGATGGTTGTGGGTGAAAATCCAAGTAGATTAACAGTTTTTTAAATACTCTGACCAGCCTGTCTGGTACCAACAATCACATCAAGTTCAAAGTCACTTAAATCGCCTTTATTCCCCATTTTGATGCTCGGTTTGAACTGAAGCAGATTGTCTTACCCATGTCTGCATGCCTGAATGCATTGGGCTGCTGCCATGTGATTGGCTGATTAGAAATTTGCCTTAACAACCAGCTGGACAGGTGTGTCTAATAAAGTGCCCATTGAGTATATACAGTACATATACATAAATGGGTTAGTTTAGAAATCAGAGACTTCCGTATTTGACTTTCTCCCCATTGACAGATTGTGCGTCCCAATTTCATGTTTTTTTTCTCTTTACATCAAAGGTTAAACCAAAGTGGGACGTGTACAATGACATGCCTGTTGAATTCAAAGACAGACCTCATTACTGAACCACAAACAGTGCCAGTAAACCGTCAGAGTTTCATTTTCAGCCTGAGCAGCTCTTGAATATCTTTCATTCCAGCTCCCTTCCAACTTTTAAATCAAACTCAGATCTCTCTGATTCGGATTTTTACTGAATTTTATTGTGGTTGTATCCGAGAGTTCAGCTAAATAAAGCATTCTCTAACAGCCCTTATGTGTTATCTTAATAGTAACAGTTTTGGTTTGGGGGCTGAACACATCTTTGTAAAGATTTTACAGTGGAGAACACCATCGTTTTATTAATTTTCTTGGAGATAAAACAAAATGAAGCTTAATGAACACAAAGCATCCTTGCTCCAGGTGTATGTGGATCGTTTGACAGTACGTCTGCTGTGCTCAGGTGTCAGTCATTGATGATGGTCTTCTGAAGTTCTCAAAGCTGGAGGAGTTGGTTCTGAGTGCCAATCTGGTGACAGAAATAGCCGTGGACAGACTTCCCATTACACTAAAGGCAAGTCTTTTCCTGAACCGCATTGATCTGCCGCTCTCTGCAGCTTATCAGATTGAGATGCTTCAACAGTTTCCTCCTGACTCACAGATAGTCAGAAAGCCCAGAGTATTATTGCATATCTTACTTTTGCAATCACTTCTCATGTGAAACACTTGTATGTGACATTGCTGTTTGGTGAAAGTGTTCAAGACTCCAGACTGTTTGTCTTGGTTTGACAGTGTGAAAGTGAGCCTGATGCTGTCATGATTGACTGTAACAAACGCTCCTTTTGAAGGTTTTGGAGCTTCGTGCAAACCGGCTGTCTTCTTTAAGCGGCCTCAGCAGCTGCCGGCTTCCTCAGCTTCAGTATCTCAGCCTCGGCTCGAACCCCATCGGTTTGCATGAAGACGTCTCTCATATTAATGGAGGAAAATGGTTAATTCACTCACACGTGCCTGCAAACACACACACACACAGACAGGCAGAGGAAGATGTCTGGTTTTTGAACCGGGTCAGGGGAAAATTCAAGGGAAACTGTTAGTTTGGTAGCTAGGTGTGTAGTGTTGCATCACATCATGATGAGATTCAATCACTGTATGTGTATCTCCATGTTGTGCTGCTGTTTTCACAGCTGTGTTTTATTTTCCTGTGGGTGGTGACATATCAGCGAGTTAAGACCTTTGATCCCTCCATTCCACTCCATCCCATTGACATGAACCAAAACAAAAAGAAATCTATTCAGCTCTTCATTTTCACTATGCATCTAATCTTTTTTTCCTAATTGACACAATTCGGTAAAATTGTGTTTTTCTTCTGTCTCAGGCCACAGCTGGTGTGTTTGGACCTCAGCGACTGTTGCTTTGAGGACCAGCAGGCCCTAGTGAAGGCCTTAGGTACACTCTCACGCCTTAAGACGCTGGTACTTGAGGGAAATCCTTTCACTCTTGCACCAGCGTATCCAGGCTTGACTGTGGACACTCTCACACAACTTGCTTACTTAGACGGCTCAGAGATCTCCCCCGAGGAAAGACATCACTTCAGGGGTTTGGCTACGATGAGTGGTGAGTGTCGACTGCTGTGTCACCATAATGTAGGACTAAAAGCTCTTTTATAATGTAAGGATGATTCTCCCGTGTGCAGATCTAAAGGTGGATGTTGCATTAACCACAGTGAGTGTTGGGAGGATGAGAGGAATCCCAGATCCAATGATGAAAGTGGACGGATCAGAGTTACCATTCGTAACCTACAAATATTTCATCAGTTATGAATTTCCTAATCATCGCACTCCTGATAATCTGGTAATTCACTTGTCTTACATTTTTCCTTCTCATCAGCAAATCTGACTCATTCTCATTACATTGTAATTATGAATAAGTCATTAATTTAAAAGTAGTAAATAATTTAAAGATGTCATCCTGATGTTCTAGGCATTTTTATAGGTGGAGAGTGAATGACTTTATGTTTTAAATATAAATACAAATGCATTGTTTTAACTGTATTTCTGAAGGCAGGAGCTACAAACAAGTAATTTGCAATGTTAAAATGTAATTTTGATGGCATACATATATATACTTACACAAATTTATATAAAAAAATATATTTAATTTTCACCCAAGAAAATAAAAAACATCAGTTAAACCCTGACAACCCCCCTGTTTTACATATGGACTAGTGTTGTTTGATATTTCTAAATTATCTTAATTTAAGTGCTTGCATTGGCCTGAATCTGTTGTATCTCAAAAAGTATCTTTCAGAAAGAGAAATTATAAACGCACAAGGATGAAACAAAATCTTACATTTTAAACATCATATCGTTATTTAACAACGATATGTTTGAAAAAAAGTTGTTGGTCGTTGTCAACTAAATTCTTTAAACTAAAATTCAGAAAATTTGACAAAATTAATATTGATGAAACATTGATATGTGCTGTTGGGTATTTAAAAAAAATGAGTTATTAAAACAGTTTTAAAATATTATTTTAACATTGATTGTAACATTTGTTGTGGTTGTTAAAATCAAATGCAACAATAACACTTGTACATCCGATGGAGTATTATAATAATATTGTTATAATAATATAACAAGGTTTTTTTTGTGCTAATTTATGACTTAAAAATCTCTTAAATTTACAACTTTAAATCTAGTAAATTTACAAGATTTAAAGTCATAATTATTATTTTTTTTAATAAGCTGGCCCTAATACTCTTCCACATTTACAGAAACGAATGGTTAAGATTTTTTCCAAAAGTTTAGGAAACATTACTGTTCTTTAATAATTGCCACTTAAACAAAAATAAATAATACTTTTTAATATATTTTTATTGATTAAACATGCTGTAACAGACTCAAAGTCATAGCTCTGTCAGAAATTATAGTGGTGGAGATCCAAGGAAATATTAATCGTAGTAGAAACGTAATTTAATAAACGAAATACATCACGACAAAACATTTAAAATCTTTCTTTTTTTGTTGGCAGGACTTGGCCTGTGAGTCTGTATCCGACACAAAATCCACAGAACAAGATGACTCAACTAACACAGGTCTGCAATCAAACAGGAACCATGAAAGATCAGACTCCGGCGTGGTCTATTCCACAGAAACCTGCAGTAGGACTCTCTCCCAAGATAACGGAATCACTATGCAAAACATTGAAACTCACAAAACAGTGGGTGGGGTTTAAGATTCACTTATAGTGATGTAACTGAGCTACACATCCTGTAAACCTGGAAAGATCCGTTCCTAATCAGCCTTCATGGAATTACTATAAGTTTACATCAGAGGACACGTAGGCCGGTAGAGAGGATGACACTAATCATTTATCAGTCATCATGCATTCATTTATTTCCTCGCTAACTTTGATGTTTCATCAGATTATGACATTAATCCTTTTTCCCGCAGTGTCCAGACATAACACATCAAAGTTAATGTGGTCTGAGGTCATGGATTTCAGTGACTCACAAACGTATACCGCCACTTCTCTGAGAGACTTCAAGACATTTCTGAATTGTGGACTTCATTTGACGCTAGAGGAGGAAAAGGTATTGAAATAAGGATCTGATAAAATTCTTTATTTTTTATCTTTCATATGTGGCATTTAACATATTTAAGGTAGCGTCATGGCCGGCAGCCTGTGAAGATGCCCCGTCAGCCAAATCCATCCAAACGGTGAAAGAGAAGAAAGGCAGAAAAGGGAGAGAAGTGAGTTTGTCATAAAACAAACATGTTATTAGTAAACTCATTAATGACCAATCAGGAAAGTCTGAAATGTTTGTTCATCCCGTGCGTTTCTGAGCAGAAACATCATCTGTCATCATGGTGATTAATGAGCAGCATTTACCTAAAGATAAGAAGTTGAGTTATTTTTTTCAATTTTTACATAAATTGAGGTTCCACCTCAAAACCCACAGAAACAGGATTTAAAAACTAGAATATTGTGAAAATGGTTGCCAACATTTTGGAGGAATGTTTTAAACAGTTTCACCATCTAATCATCAAACTCAAAGTACCTGCACAGAATCCCCACGTCATTTAATTAGGTCAGTTTGATCAATATGGGGAAGACTTCAGCATTGATAACCAGCCAGAAGAGCATCACTCATCGCCTCCATAGTTTGGGTAAGCCACAAAAGTTCATAGCTAAGGAGGGTGGAACATCTTCTTGATCCATGACTACATTTTGATTCTCAGAATCATAAAGCCCACCCATACATAGAAAAAGCTTGGGGGTAAAAAGATCAGAATTACCCCCAACTCTGATGACAACCTGATCAAACATTTGCTGGGCTGGTCAATGACGGATTCACCAAATAAAACACAGTGGTTTATTTTTGAATTATTGACTGACAAATGACTTACCTGCATCTTATGGTGCTATGTTTGAAGCTCAGGTTCATGTTTGCAAAATATACCGCAAATCAAATTTCTGAATTTCAAATTCTATTTGAAAATAGAATATCTTTTACAAGCAGAGCAAAGTCTATATTTAATGTCCAGTGTTGCACACCTGAAAAGAAAGCCCAAGGCCAATCAGCATTTTTCAGTAGTTGAATGGAATAAAATGCAAACGCACTTAAGATAATGCAAAAACTTTAAAAAATTGGCATGGGAATTGAAACAATAATTCTTAACCAAACAGCTACATAGTATTTTATCTTGCTTTATAATGTAAAATAGTTGAACCTTTTATACCATTGCATTGTTTTATGGTAATTCTTGTGTTTTCTTGTGGGACTGAAGGTGGAAATTAGCTCTCAGAGCTATAATCTGATACAAAGCAAATTTTGTGCATAAATACACTTAAAAAGGGGAAACTATACAATCTTTCTAGGTAGATTTTAGTTTGTATTTTTTAACAACACTGGTCAGATCAAACTGCTCAGCCCTGACAGGGAATTATTGGTAAATGTTTCGTTAAGATGCTCAACATATACAACTCTAATTTCATTCCACTAATTTTTTTTTATTAAACTTGACATGACTTTAAAATAAGTGTTCTTTTTATCAGTTCTAAAAATATTCTTAAACTCTATCATGAGTTCAGACAAATTAAGAATGTAAGAAGTGTGCTGCAGTTTTGACTAACACCAAAACATATCATCTTCAGTCTCAAGACAAGCTGACTTCCACCAAAGTCAAGTCAACGGACAAGAAGGGGACGGCCGTCCAACAACTAGTTCATGACGCACCTATCAGACGAGTCCTCGGCTCAGCTCACGTCCCTCTGCACAGTCTGGTCAGAGGAGAGCGTGGACTCGGTGTCGTGTGCGAGTTTGATCTTCTGCACCCAGACTTTGAGGTGGACGTGGCACAAACACCTCAAAAGGCAAGTTCCATCCAGTCCCTCAAATAATGTCTAGATTCAGTTAACAATTTTTATCAGAACCTGAAATCCGGTTTTACCTTTGAAGGATTTGGAAAAGGACAAAAATGGAGATGAGGAACCAAAGCAAAGAGAAAGGAGCGGAAAAAGACAGAGCGTATCACATTCAAAAGGTAATTTCTGCTTTGTGCTTCTAGAAAAGAAGCACAAAGCAGAATTTGATAAATAGACAGATGTGGATAAGATGGGGGTAATGTATAAAAGATTTGACATAATTAAAGTGCTGGGATTTTTTACTCAACCTTTCTTCAGTCTGCTAACTTGTTACATTTTTGATGTTTTTCTAATGGCAGGCAAAGGAAGCAGGAAGCAATATATGAATACCCCGTCAGAAAATACTATGCCTGTCCAGCGGGACCCAGTGACTGTAGAGCTCAGAGTGCAGCTGGAGAAATGGGGGTCAGCTTCACAAGCTAATGGCCTCATTCAACCACACCAACATTCCTGAAGCAAACCCAGTTTTCTTTTTCACAACAGCTTGGGCTGCAGAGGTTCAACCCCTCCAAGCATTTCACCTGAACACTGGATTGGCTACATTATAAACTTAATTGCAAACTAAGTGTGTTCCACTTCATTAAATTGTAACTGAAACTTGTCAAATGTACACAGAGAAAATTAAATAAAAAGTAGCATCCCATCTTAATTGCTTCAGAGCTCTTATTTTCTCCTATTTCTAACATTCATGGTAACCTTGACATTTGTTGTGCATAAAAACCATCCCAGGCTGTCTGTATATTTTTATTCACAGCTTTGTTTAAAATATATTAGAAAGGAGACTTCAGAGTCAGACTATGTAGACATTCTAGTAGGGCATATATATATGTGTGAGTGTCTGTGTGTATATGTATATAGACAAACCGTAGAAGAATCTAAAGGTGACAATGTTCCTTTTGGTGAAAATGTTATGTAAATCATTTTTTTTTCTATTAAAGCATCTTAAGACTGGAATTAAAGTGCTAATTGTGTATAACACAAACACTTTTCATTGCATGGTTATACAGAGAATGCTACTGAAATCATAATTATGTTGTACTGTTTTAAGGGTCAAGTTGTCATCATGGCAATTCCACATTTTCTTATTTATTTATTTTTTTTTTGCATTTGTCTTCCTTGGCAATCCACTAATGGGACTAAAGAGTTGGAAATTTGCCAGAATCTCCAATATTTTAAAGTATTTATTATTATGTACAGGCCTATTTAATCAATTAACCAATCAACTTCCTGTATGATTTTCAAGTGTTCAGCAAACCATAAATCTGTTGTATTTTTTTTCCACACAAAACTGCTGCTAAATATAGATTGGTTTGAGTTCCAAATTCTAACAATGAATTCAGAAAGAAGAAACAAATATCCAATACATCTATTTAAAAAAAAAGGGATTCATTGAGTATTTCATGTAAATCTGGCATTTTGAGATTTTTGAAATGTAGTTTACCGGCTAAGAAAATATATTTGTAATGGGGATAGTTGCAGCTCCAGGAGTTTTGTTTGTGGCGTCCAAGAACATGTTTGATATAAAAAGGAATAACTGAAGGATGTCCAAGAATCATCAAAATCTGGAGGTTATGACACAGCAGAAGATAAAATATATGTTTGGGTTGGCTTAACATGAAGCAATACAAGACAAAAATTTTTCTAATTCAATAAACTTTTATTTTATACATATATATTCAAAATGTGTTCAGAGAAATGGCAAAACATTTCATTGTTTCAAATAGAAATCATTTTTAAACAACAAACTCTGTAAAAGGCCATCTAACTGGAACTGTGAGGTTTACAGTAACCGTGTTCTTTCTGACAAATATTACAGCAAGTTCTTCAAGAAGACCATTTAAAAAAGTTGTCGTTAAAGCCAAGCAGCACTGGGTTTCGCCACGCCTCCCTAAACGAGGCTGAGCAAATCTCCCCACAGAGTTACAAACAATATCAAACCCTTTCAAATCGTAAATACTTCTTCAAGGCATAAAAAAATAATTTATTCTCCACCAATTTTTGCACAAACTGATTTGACCTTTCCTATCAAATATTGTACATCTTTAGATTAACACATTTCTGATCATTGAGCGTCTTTGTGACTCCAGACATGCTGTGCAAACCGAATATAATGCAGACAAAGACGCCGATCTCACACGCGCACAAACCAAGGACACAAATGTTCCTTTCAAAGCAACTCAATTACAAACACATCTGCACGATTGTTCGGGAGGCCTGGAAAGATTTTAAGAAGACGCGTCTTCTTTAAGAGCGCTTGAGGGGAAGCATAGACGATGGACGCAAACAAACCAAGCCAGCAAAAGCCTAGCAGAACAAGTAGGATGTGCAAATATACGGATTGTGCGTTTGAGGCTTGTAAAGGCTTTAAAAGGTCTGGTCGTCAGTGCAGGACTCTGTCCAGTGGCCAAAGACCTCGCAGATGTCGCAGTACGGCCGCTCTTCGTGCTTGTTGCCGTGGTAGGTCGTGTGTGGGGGGGTGTCAGGCATCTGCATTTGGGTGGGACAGTCCTCGGTGTCGTGGAGGTCGAAGCAGTCGCAGATATCACAGAACAGCCTTGGCGGGGCTTTCTTCTTCTCTGGCTGCTTTTCGTGGCTACAGACAGAGAAGAAGTTAATTTGTTTTCATTTGAAGAGGACGTTTGTACGAGAATAGATTGATTTAAATATACCTTTCAGCGTACCCCACTAGGGGTCACCACAACAAATCAGCTTTCACTTTTGTTTGTGAGAGCTTTTTTGTTTTACCAAAAACATTTGCAATATATCTAAATTGAATTTTTGATTCACAAACCGCAGGTCAAATAGCTTTTCTTAAATATATTTTGACATCAACTCAAAAATGTCCTTTCATATATTGCACAAGGAGAAATAGGCCAAAGTTGAAATAGTATTGCAACATGTTTGTCATACCTACAACAACAGGATTGGATACGTCAGAACAAAATGACATCAATATTTCTAAGAACTTCCCATGGCAAAGAAAAAAAAAACAAGTGTATGGTTTCGGTCTATTCATCTTTTGATACATTATGAAACAGAATCTGAGCAACTAAATGTCAGTAAATTCTGTGATGGTGCTTTTATTGCTTGTAAAATTACATGTTTTTACTTTTTCGTTAGTAGACTATTTATAGTAATACACGGCGTCATTCTTCATTTTTTTCACCCACAGTAAATGGAGTGGCAATCAGAGCTGTAGTACTATTTTAAAACGTGTTCAAATTTCAGATTGACATTTGTCAGAACAGAAAAAATCTGGGTAAAACCTGGCCTTACTTGGTTATTATTCAACAAACTGAACATATAACTACATAAATGTCAGCCACTGCAATGCCAAAAACAGTTCAGTGTAACAAGTGTTTGGTTTCAGGTAGTTTGATTCCACCAAATTCGTGATAAATAGTTGTCTTGTGAACAATTGTACTTGAGTGTTAATCTGTCCGAGGGTACTTGAACCCAGCAGTCACGTAGCATATCCCGATTGGCATATGTATTCAGACTGATGCGGGGCATGGATGAGGGGGAAACACGGAGGGAGAACCAAGACAGCAGTGTAATTTTTTGTCTTGTGTTATCAAGATAAAAAGACTGAACATCTAAGCATCATCTTCATTCACTGAAGCACAACGCAGAGCATCAAAGTCGAACCGGTTACATGTGCAGTCAAGGTGTGCAACAGCTCGTGGATCAGCTTTGGGCTAATCAAACACACGCATGCGCTCATGTTCCATCCACAGACATGCACTCTTATGGGCCCACCTGCTTTAAAACACAGGGGAATTACTACATTTGCATTTCACCCCCTCTTACTCAAGCCCCCCCCCAAGGGTGCAAATTTATTTAATTCCCACTTTTATGATGCGAAAAGAAATGTACTTTGTGCAAAACTATAAAGTTCTATTGAAAAAAAAGCTGCAGTATTTGTAAAGGTGGGCGGCTCACTGAAACAGAGCTGTGTGGATGAACTCTTTTCTTATGATCCCACAAGAGAAAAAAAAGCCCTTTAGTTTTTCAAACTCGATTTTTTCAAATCCGAAAAACACTATCAGACCAAGTACTTATTGTTGTCACATCTCCAGGTTGCCAACACCTGTTAAATGGAATATACTTCTTTCTTCCGATTCTACCTTCCTTGAAGGCCAAGAAGGCCTCAATGTCCCATTCACATACACACTGATGGAGGCTCCACTGCCTAATACTGGAGTCAACCTATAACCACTAGCAGTTATGTGTTCACTGACTTGTCCAAGGACACTTCAAAAGATGGGAGTTTACTTTTAAAAATTATAGAGAAAGCTTAATTTTTTCCTAAAGGTGTAGTTATTAAACATGAGAAATGACAACAGAGTGTGTCAAATCTTAACTTCATGGTTTCATGCCCAAATTATTAATACACATGCTAAATTTTGGACATCACTTTTTGTTCTTTAGCGTGCCAAACGTAGTATGTTATCGTATATATGGATATTGTTTACTCTGAAAAGTGTAAGAAGAGCATGATATAGGCCCTTTGAGAAGAAAAAAAAAAGATACAAACTTTTCATTGAACTTACCCATCATGGTTATCTAATTCGTTTGGATTGTTCCCATTGAGGGCAGCAGCTGCCATTGTTTCCAGTTTGTCTTTAAGCTCTTCATTTTTCCTCTGGAGGTCTACAATGACCGAATTCAGGAACTCGATCTGTGAAAGAGAACACACTCCAATTATGTCCCTCACTAGTTATTGTATGTTATCCACTAATAGAGGCTGGTTTGCAATAGTTTCTATAACAGTGATTACTGAATGAAATATTTAGGGAACATTTCTTGACCTCATTTGACTTCTGTGACTGTGTCTTACCCACCAGAGTGATCTCAATCTAGATAAGAAAACGAACCGTCACTGTGTGTTATCAGCCCGAGAAATTTAAATCTTTCAAAAGTCAATGGATAGTCATTCAAAAAGACAGTGATAAATAATTTGCTGTTACTGAAAATCTGATTTCCAGAATTATCTTCTCTCTTCCAAAAAGTACAGTAACACCACAATGAAGTGACTCCTTAAGGTTTGAATCAATCAGGGGTGATTCATCTTTGAATGACAGTAAAAGTGTCTCCCAATCTGAACCCCACCCCTGAAGGAGAAGTGAGCAGACCCCCCCCCATCCAACTCCCAGTGTCTGAATGCAACTCCAGACGATGTGACACAAACAGGGTGGCAAACATGCACAAGTAAAGTTGATGAAAAGCATGAACAAACCGCTGCCTGATGGTGGTGCAGAGCATTGCCAACATCAGAAACACAGCAGAGGAGGAGCCAAATTTGTGATAAAAAGAGAGAAGGGAAAAAAAAGATTAAATTTGAATTAGGATCCACCTTCTGCCGGACAATACACTGCCATCAGACACAAAACAGTGTAACACTGGTAACGCATAGTAAAACAGATGACACATGAAAGATAACACACAGATGTCATCATTCCATAACTAGTTGAAAAACCCTTCAGAGGAAAGAGGATGCAGTGAGACAGAGTCTCTTTAGGCCAGGGGTGTCAAATTCAATCACACAGGGGACCAAAATCCAAAACACACCTTAGGCCATGGGCCGAACAGGATAAACACTTATTGAACACATTAAAAAAATATGTTTTTTGAACTTTAAAATGTAACTTTTAACATAACTATGAATAAGAATATTATTCCAGAATAAATCAATTTAAATAACTTTCAATATTTTAATCTCTGTAAAAGTATTTTGTGACCATTATACAAGTTAGAAATGAACTGAATGTTAAAAGAAAAAAAAACACAAATTTCTTTACTTTAATGTCATTTTATATGAAAAACTAAAATTATAAATATCTCAAAAGATTTTGATATCCATAAAAGTCCATCAAAAGTAGTGATGCACAATATTGACTTTTTACAACCGATACCGATATTCAATATATTCCGGCCTCTTGCAGCCGATACCTATAATCAACCAATATTTTTTAAATATTTGAGAAAAAAATTGCAATTACAAAGTAAGAATGCATGGCTCTCATGCATTCTAACTAATTTGCAAAACTTGTTTTACCTGCAAATAAATAGAACAGGTAGAACAAAAACTATCAGCTTTTTCAGCCTGCCATAAATCTGTAAATAGAGAAAGTTAATTTCGATGGTCAGAACAAAAGTTAAGACTTCAACTTAAATAGCAATGTGACAAGGACATTTTAACAATACAAATAATGGCCAATATGATAACGTGAAAAATAAATGAATTAATCTCAAAGTGCAAAAATGACTGCCTTGTTTTAAACTGATTTGCAAAATAAATGGTAGTTCATATAAAGGAACTTTTCATAAACGTATTGGAATTATCATCCTGACGTCATAATGTCGATTATCAGGCACCGATATTATCGTGCAGCCCTACATAAAAGTAATCTGGTTACGTTTATTTCTTTCTGCACCATGAGTGAGAGTTGACACCCCTGTGACGTAAAACACTGTGTTCCCCCCTAAAAAAAACAGATCATAACTGATCCCTCAACCTCCATAGTCTTTGTTTTGCTTCAATATGTTGCCAGCATAAGATAACATTGGGCCGTTAACAATAAAATTAAATGATCTGGCAGGCTGGATATAATAGCCTGGCGGGCCAGATCCGGCCCTCAACTTTGACACGTGGTTTAGGGGGAAACATAACGTCATCATTTTAAACTTGATTTCAAAGTGATTTAGATCCACCTCTGTTTGACACTGAATCCTCTAGTTAATCCACTTCAGGAAAAACAGAGAGAATGCAGTAAGAAACCGAGCAGCAACTCCACCACCGAGAATTTCATTCACAAGATGCAGAATGGACCGTTTCCACACGGCTGCCTCAAAATGAATGCAGGACGAAAGATGTCACAAGAAGAATGAGGAGATCTTACCGCACAGAAAAACATGGCAGAAGTAATGTTTGAACCCAACCTTAGTTACAACAGTACACACCTGACTTTGTGCGATCTCCTTCTCCTCTTTCATTTGGTCCAAAACATCATCACCTTCAAAAACAGGAGTAGAAACACTTTCATTAATTTTGATAAAACTAAAGTAGTATTAGCCATCTTTTTTCTTAGCTTTGGTGCTACCCAAGTCTTTGGTGCCATTGTTAGGCCCAGCAGTAATGGTTTTCTCCAGTTTCTGGATTTGCTCCTTTAGATTAGCTTTGTCCCGCTCCAAGGACTGAATTGTACCGTGCAACGTCTTAACAGAGGCACTTTCTCCACGTAATACTTCCATCTATGAAAAGAGAAAATAACTATATTTGAGTAAATACAGAGCAAGCCCCATTTATCTCTCATTTTTATATAAAAAAAAAACCTTTACAAGTATTTTCCTTCTAAGTCAAAGGCAGTAAGTTTGCAATATTTTGGCTTTTGTTTCTATGAATAGGTTTTAATTCTTCCATCTACCAGTTACACACACATCCTGTGCATTAGAGCTCAGACTGAGGTAGATTCTAGTCCTCTGTAACAACCACAACAGAGTAAAATACAAACGTTGCCTCTTACCTCTTTTTTCAGTTTTTCCACATGTTGGTCCTTTTCCTGAATTAAGGCACTTTTTTCAAAGATTGACTGTTGGACAGCAGCTTTCTCCCTGTTCAGCTGATCCTTCAAAGTGCTTTCGCTATTCAACAAAGTCAGCAATGCATGAAATGGATATTGTTAGGCAAAAAACAAAAATGTGCACTTTAGTTTGTGGTTGTCTGCTAAAATTTGGTTACACATTTAATTCTAATCAACTGAGAATAAAATATAAAAAAATAAAAATAAAAAATCTGCATTCAACAAGTGGGTTACTGGACAGTGGAATCGAGAGATGTAACGTGCACATGTGAATTATGATAAATTAATGTAAAAAAATGTCAGATACCACACAACATAATATAATGGGATGCAGCAGTTATTCCATCTCTATCTGATTGATATTAGTAAATTCAAAAAAGACATTCAAAGAGGATTTTTAAATACAAATACACTGGGATAAAAACAGTCAAAAGGCTCAAATAACCAAGTGCAGACCATTTTCATACCTTTGTTTCAACTCTTCCACCTCTTTTGTGAGTTTTGAGTGCTCTTCTTTCATCTTAAAACGGAGATTAAATTCAAACGTAAACAGAAAGTATGAAAAAATGTTTTCTACCAAGGCAAAAGAACTTTATTCACCTTAAAAAGATCCTTCTGCTCACTGTGATTGCTGTTCAGCTCTTGACTGAGCTTTTTGTTTTCAACAAGCAGTGTTTGCATGGACTCTGATTTGACTGAAACTGCTTCTTGGAGCTCTTCACTGGATGAGTGAAAAAAAAAGAAATTATATCAAAAAACTTGGGGGAAAAATAAGTTGATTTTACATTACATTATTGGGTTATGTTTCTAGCAAAACTAGAGTCAAGACTCTACTCACATTTTCTGGGATAGACTCTTGGTTTTTTCTGTTTCGGTGCAAAGTTGCTCTTTGGATAAGTTCAGATCTTCTTTATATTTGGAATTCTCTTTAATAATCATTTCCAGCTGAATAAAAGAAAGTAAAATTTTTACAACAAAAAACATAAACAAAATAATATTTTTTTCCCCACACAATTTTCTTACCCGAGTCTGCATTTCCTGCTTGGAGGTCTGGAGCTCCTCCAGTAAAGTCTGGGCTTCACTCTTGTCCTTCATCAAAGCGGCTTTCTCTTTAGCCAGCTTTTCCAGGGCCTCAGTAGCCTTACCAGAGGCCTCTGTTGCCTGCAGATTTTGTAAAGACCAGCAGTTTAAAACAAAAAGTTCTGAACATTTCATGGATAGATTTACAGAGTCACATTATAAAATATTGTTTAAGTAACCAATGATCTCCCACTCATACTTTTGGATAAATTAAAAACATGCACAGCTATTTTAGTTAAAATTCTAAAAACTAAAGTTACCAAAAAACTATGATTTTATTAAATTTTATGTTGGAAATTAAAGATAAATTGGGGGGAAAATAAATGACTGTCCAGACATTATAACCTGTGGCCTCAGAACGGACACTGACGAGAGCTACACAAACAAATCAAGTATTAGTACGTTTTGTTTGGCAGTATGTGATCCAGCTCAGCTGATGGGAATTTTGGGTAGCATCAAATCGCGTTATAAGCCCACAGGAAGAAGCTGGGTGTAGTAACCAGCCGTTAGTTAGTGGAAGATGAAAGTTAGGACAATAGTGTAAAATGAGAGGGAGATGAAAGAAAAGCAAACATGCAGTGATAGGGTGACATAGCCCCAGCAACTCTAAAGGTGTGAGTCATTCATAACATTAGAAATACCTCAAGCTGTTTAGAAAGGGCATTTTTTAGCTGCGACTCAAGCTCTCTGACTTGCTGGGCGGCTTCATCCCTTTCCAGTTGTATGGCATCCTGCTGAGCTCTGAGACAGGAGATGCTGGAGGACATCTCTTCTTTCACAGCAGCTGAAACAGATGCTTCTGAGAGAGCCTCTTTGCACCGTTTTTCCAGGCTTTCCCTCTCCTGTTGTTGAACCTTATTATCAGCTTCTAGTTGGTCCACACTCTCCTTCAAACTCTTTACTTCTTCCAACAACCTAGATCGCTCTGAGAGCCAACTCTCTTGAGCTGTCTGAAGAGTCAAAATCTCCTGCTTGGAGGTGTTGTCTCCGGCTGAGAGGTCCTCCTTCACCTTAGTCAGGAAAGTTATCTGCTTGTCCATCTCTTCAAGCTTAGATAAGAGCAGTTCTTTCTCTTTTATCACCTGCTCTTCGTCTTGTTGTTGCTGCTTCAGTTGTGTTTTCAAACCCTCCATATCCACCATAAGAGACCTCTTCTGTTCATCTGCATTCTTAAGGTTAGATGAGACTGTTTCCCTTTCCTCTGTGACTTTAGTCAAAGTTTTCTGCAGCTCTTCAATTTCTTTGGAAAGGGTCTCTTTGAAAGACACTGCATCCTTCCGCTCACCGGATTCAGCCTGAAGTTGGTTTTCAAGAAACTGTTTGGCATCGGACACTGAATGAAGCTGCTTTTTGGACTCCTGGACCTCACTAAGCAGAGCCTGGTTCTCTGCCTGCAATGACTGCAGTTTTCTGTCAGCTTCTGTCTGCAGCGACTGAAGGTGCAGGTTGTCTTTTTTAAGGTTGTCTACCTGTAGAGCGGATTTCTCTAGGTCATCTTTTAGCTTAGTATGCTTTTCTGCAAGTTCAGTAATGCCCTTTTGGAGACTTTCAGCTTCAGACAAATGCTTCTGCAGTTCAGTTTGTAGGTCAGCCCTTTCCTGTTTCAAAGCGTCCGTCTCCGTTTCTAGCTCATCTCTTCGGCTTTTGATGTCCTCCATTACTAGAGCCAAACGAGACTTGTCCTGAACAAGGTCGGCATTGATTCTGTTGACCCCGTCTAGTTGCTCCCTGACTGTTTGGATGTCATTAGCCAGATTATTGCGTTCAAGAGAAAGAGCGTTTTTCTCATGGAGATCCTTTGCCTGCTTCTCCTCCAACTCCTTCTTCTCCACAGCCAAACGCTCATGACTCATTTTCTGCTGCTCCAGAGCCGACTCCAGGCTCATCTTCTCTTTTCTCAGATCATGCAGAACCAACTCAGTTTCAGAATTCTGGAGGATGAAAGCTTGCTTCTCTTGCTCCGAAGATGATACCACTTCTTTAAGCTTCTCATTAGAATCAGACAACTGATGTGTCATCACCTCAAGCTTGTCTTTTAATTCCTGGATTTCTCTTAGGAGCTCCTCTTTCTCATTAGATACCTTTCTTTGGAATGTGAGTAGATTTTCCTTCTCCTGCAGAAGTTGGATTTTTTCAGAGTCTGTGACTTGACTGCTCATCTTGAGCTCATCCAGCATCTGGGCAAGGCCATTTTTGGAAGCTCTGAGTTCTTTACATTCACGCATGGAGCTCTCCAGGTCTTTCTTTGTGAGACTGAGTTTATTCTGAAGCTCCTCTTTCTCCTTATTAAGATTGCCCATGTCCAGCCCAAAAGCTTTTATTTGAGAAGTCATCTCATCTTTTTCTTTTGTTAGTGTTTCTGAGGATGTCTGGAGCCGAGTGTTCTTCATTGTCAGATCTTCTTTTTCCAAGTTTAAAGCTTTGAGCTTTTCCTGCATCTCTGTGTTTTTGGCATCAACAGATTTCAGAGTTTCTCTAATGGAGTCTCTCTCACACACTAAATTTTCTATTTCTTTAGTGAGATTAGATTTGTTTTCACCAAAGGCCTCTTCAAGATTTTTCTTCTCTTTGCTGACATTTTTATAGTCCTCATGCAGTTGCTTATTTTTAGCTTCTATTTGCTTGCTGTCCTGTTGAAGTTTTAAAATCAAGTCATTTTTTTCTGCATCTTTCGCTTCAAGTTTGTCAATTTGGGCCAATTGTTCAGTTTTACTTTTCTGAAGTTCTTTGTTTTCAGTCTGTGTTTTTTGGAGGAGGAGTTTGAGCTCCTCAAGTTCCTGATTTTTTGAAATAATCTCTTCACTTGAGCTCTTCTTTATGGTGAGTAGCTCCTCGTGCTGTTTGGAAAGTTCATCTCTGGTTGTTAACAGATTTTCATTCTGCGCTAAAAGCTCCTTGTAACTACTCTCATGAGCACAAAGCTTATTCTGCATTTCTAAAAGCTGTTTTTCCAGGTGATCTTTTTTCGTTTGAATTTCCTGAAACTCCTTTCCTTTTCTCTCCAGATCTAATGCCTGGTTTTCCACTTTTTCTGACAAATGTTCAACATCATGCTTGCAGGAATCAAGCTCAGCAGAAAGACACTGGGGGGAAAGTGAAAAAAAAATAGCAGGGATATATGTATAATCACAGAAAAAAAAGCATGAATGAATACAAAACAAACCAACCAGATATGGAGACGAGTGAAATGCAAATGAGCAGGTTAAGCTGCAGAAGCATCAAAAATGAAGGAAGCAAACCAGCACCTACAACAGTTCTACTTAAAAGTAAAAAAGTAGACTATTTTCATCTCATCCCTTTGCTTAACTGTCTTTTGTTACAGTTAGAAGAAAAATACATCCAAATATAAAGAACACACTTAATTAGTCTGGTGCCCCAGATATAAAGACAAAGTACTGAATTTCTAAACTTTCCAATATGTGCATGTTGTTAAATGGAAGGTTATGAGTTAATGACCAAATGTCTAGAAAAGTCCAGAACATTACTTTGAGTGGTGAAAATGCTCCATTTAAAGAAGAAAGCTGGTGAATATTGCATGAGCAACATCAAGCTGAACATACAAAACTGTAAATTCAAATATAGATAAATCTTATAGAATGATGTAGCGATTCAATAATTGAAGTTTTGAAAAGAAAATTCTCAATAGAGAAACTGTGAAGCTGTTCTTTTGAGAAACGGTTCAGTACTGAATTTTAACAATTTTTGAGCTGAGAAACATCAATAATTTTGTCATGTATTATTTTTAGTTTGGTTTGGTTCAACATTTACTAAGAGAATATTCTTTGCTTTAGGATAAAACAGTTTAGTACAGTTTAGTAAGTCATCTTTAATATAGCTTACTGTCATGATTATGTTCAATAAACTAACTAAAAATATATATTTTGTCTAAAGTGCAAAATGAAAGTCTTTTTGTTTTTGATCATTTGGTCAAACTTTTTTTTTCAAACCCCACTATGATGCAGTTTATCTTTGAAAGCCAGAAAAGTTTATAATCTTTTTTAATATAGAGATTTAAAGAAGAACTGAAAAAAAAAAATTCTGAAATTATTGTTTCAAGTGATGCAATTTAGAAGTAAATGCCCAATTAGTTAATAAAAATTTATGTTCTTCAGCAACCTCAAATCTTCCACAAATACACTAAAACCTTTATTTTACAAAATCAGATATTTTCCTTTCAGAATTTGCACACAGTTGACGAGTATTACAGCCTTCAAGTTGAGTCTTATTCTAAGCAAGTATAAACAGTAATTAACAAGACATAAAGAACATGATAATACAAAGATTTCTCTTTTATAGGTGTCGTTACCTGACTCTTCTCTTTGTAAGGCTGCAGTTCAGACACAGTTTTCTCTAACTGTTCTGTTTTCTCCTTGGAGGAAGAAAGCTCCTGGTTTAATTTGTCAACCTGAGTCTGAAGCTTCTCAAGCTCTTTTGCGTGAAGCGCTGATGCCTGACTCAGGGATTTCTCCTGGGAAGCCTTCAGCTCCTCCACTAAAGCGTCCTTCTGCGCCACATTTTCCTCCTAAAACGAAAAACAAGTTATTATTTTTAGGAGAAAATGTAAAATTACACTGAGCAGTTATTTTTATGTGGTTCACACAACAAAAACTGAATCTCAAGAAAGTAAAAGGAAATTTAGCCTTCGTCTTTAAAAAAAAAAATCTAATGCTCGTTTTAGCAAGAAAAATAATCTCATCAAGAAAGTTTTTCTAATAGGAAAATAATCTTAGTTTCAGAAAACTTGTCTTAATGACTGGAATTGTTTTATCAAAATAAAAACTCTTGTCAGTATTATTGAAAGAAAAATGTTCACACTTCAAGATTTTTAACTTATTTCTAGGGGGCAATTTTGCAGTCCACAATTGGCAAACTGTAAAAAAAATGAAAAGGAAAAAAAAATGGATAATGACTTTTTCTAGAAAAATACTGGATGAGAAAATTAATTAAAACACACAGAAGCATATAAAGAAAAGTCTTTCCCAACATTTTATAATCAGAAGTGTTTATGAGTAAAAACAGTTTAAGGCACTTTAGATTGTTTGTCTAACTGAATTCTAAAGTATGATTCTCAGAAAATACTGACCAAGACTGTGATATTTTCCTGAAGACTACTTATTTCATCAAGATGTGCATCTCTGGTTTCTTTCATCTGCTGCTCTTTATTTGATTGTTCTTGCTTGAGCATTTCATTTGCTTGTGCAACTTTCTCTTTCTCTTCTGCAAGCAGATTCTGCAATTCCTCCAATCTCCTGTTAAACAATAAAAAGAAAAATATAATTAAAAAGCATCAGGTTACAAGAAAATATGCTGTTATTAAATTAGAAAATTGTAAGAAAAGGGGTCAAGAAAAGTCAAGTAATTAAAAGTAAGGGATAAATGATTGGATGAATAGTATCACCTTTCTTTCTGCATGAGGTCTTCATTCATTTTTGTCAGTTGTACAGAGCTGTCACCAGATGCCTTCATCATTTCTGAAATGTCGTTTTCCAGCTTATTTTTGTCCTTAAGAAGTTGCTCAAGCTTTTCATCTCCAGCCTTCAACTTCCTTTCCATACCTGTAAAGAAGAAAACATAAAAAAAAAGTCAAAATCCTTTTATACAACCAAATTTAAAATAAACGTATTTGTCGGTAAATACTCAACAAAGAGTAAAATCGTTTGGCTCACCAGCAAGTTGGCTTTTGTGAGACTCCAGTTCTGTGGTTAATGATGTGCACTCATTCTCCTTCTGATGAAGAATTTCAAGTTTTTCTGCAGAAGAGACAAGTTGTTCACTCATAATTAAAAAAAGGGTATATTTTCTCTTTGATGGGCTCAAAACAAAACGAGAACATGAATTACCTTGTAGAATTTGAGCAGATTTAGTCTTCTCATCTGTGCTGTCAGTCAACTTCTGCTTCTGTAGGGCAACAAAAACTGTTATTTTATTTTAAATGGAGGTAAACGACACAAGTGTCTTTAAAGATGACTGTTAAGGTCAGGGTGTGAAACACAGATTTGTTATAAGTTATTGGGTGCAATTTCAGCTTGAAGAAACCCAGAAAAACATGCAAAGAAAGATTTAGGATTGAACATTAACTTAATGTTACATTTGAGACCATTCTTAAGCAAAAAAAAAAAAGGGTTCCAATTCTTCTTTAGAACCATTTGTTTGGGAACAGCTATTTCTTCACAAATGTCAGTTGTTTTTTTTTACACCAATAAAAACCTAACAAAAACTTTAATTAGATAAATAACCCTTTTTTGTCATTGTCACAGGACAAGAAATTGGAGCAACCGTTACAGTGTAAAGAATGTAGCCAGAGATAATATAAAATACGTAAAAATATGTACAAGAATTGTGCAATTATTTAAACAGACAGATATACATGTGCAAATATGCATAAACAATATATACATATAGGGACATACACATTGTGATGTGCCAATAAGTTATCTGTGCAATTTAGAATTTAACATGGTTATTGCTTTGGGGAAGAAGCAGTGTTTGTTTTTGTGTTAAGACCTTAATGAAAAAAAAGAGAAGAGTGTAAGCCTGTGTGCATTTATAGAAGTTCTAAACAAGAAACCAGAAACCTCACCAGGGCTTCAAACTCTTGTTCCAAAGTTTCATTCTTCTGCTTTGTTGTGAGGAGACTCTGCTGTAAAGTGAGGACTTCCTGCTGTTTTTCTTCCAGCTGAGAGCTTATTTCACCAACCTTCCAAAGATGTAAACAAACAGACAAACAAAAGAAAACATTTACAATAATCAAAACTATAAAAGACAATGAATGGCAAGTCTGAAAATGGTATTTGCAAGAACCCACCTTGTTAGCCTGGTTGTTTCCTTGATTTTGTACATCTTCTAACCTGCTCTTCAGAGCTTCAAGCTCCTGGTTAGATTTCTCCAGTTGACTCCGCAGAGCCATCATTTCTGCCTTTTGCTCTTTGGTTTCTCTGTCCTGGTCTTGAGTCTGTTGTGCGAGTATTGCATCTTTCTCTTCAAGTTCTTTGACCCTAATTTCAGCAGCATGAAGCTTTCCAAGAACATCTTCCATCTCCACGAGGTGCTGCTCTTCTACTTTTTCGATACTAGATCGCAGCGTCTCCTCCAGCCGCTCCTTGTCTTCGGTTAACGAAAAAAGCTGTGTCTTCAGTTGCTCCATCTCCTGAGTCCAGGCTGAGGTAGCAGCTTGATGTTTGGCGGCTGCCTCATCAAGAGCTGACACGTGCTCCTTCTTGAGCTTCTCTAATGCACTTTTGGTTTCCAGCAGCTCTTCTGTCTGGGCATCTGACCCTTTGCTTAAAGACACTTTCAATTCCTCCATGGCTTGTTGATGAGAAGCTACAGCAGAATCCAACTTGGAACGCCAAAGCTCAACAGAGTCAGCATTTTCTTTTTCAGCCTGGCTTAGACGCATCTCCAGCTGCTCTTTGTCACTAGATAGCCTCATAGTTGCAGCTTGAAGCTGGGCAAGAGCCTCGGCATGCAGTTTCTCTTGACCTTCAATCTTTTCTTTGTGTTTCACAACATCTTCTTTCCATTTAGCTTCTTGGGATGCCAGCTGATCTCTGAGTGACTTTATCTCCTCCAGCAAAGGAGAGAGATCCGGCTTAGAGTCATCGGAGCTCTGCTGGATCCCAACACGCAGCTGCAGGTCAGCTACCTCTCTGGTTCGTAAAGACAGGTCCCTTTCAAGCTCCATTATACGAGATCTTTCTGACACAGTAGCAACCTTTAAAAAGAGAAACTGCAATGTTAAATGCCTCCAGTATGCACACTTGAAGAATTCAAAACAGAATCACTGAACATTAAATTGCACAGTTTAAAATTCTAGAGAAAAAAAATCCAACATCTAATCCCATAAAGAGGAATTATACTGACCTCATGTGGTTATAAAGGTAACTGTTCAAACACCAAATAAGCTAAAAGGTTGCAGCACGATTGCTGCACTTTTTTACTAAAACTTTTTAACAAAATGAATTAATTTGTAAAATTAAAACTTTTACAAATAGTTACAAATAGTCAAGAAGGACCAGCTTAACGACTTCATAAATCTAGAATTTGTTCTTCACTAAATCATAAACATGTTTTACTTTTAATTCTTAACAAAGACTGAACCATCTTTACTACTTATGACTATGATGGAGGAAATTGCCATGAGGCCTAACTGAATTTTGTCTAATAAAATGCAGGCACACCAAATAAGTAGGACAAATGAATGTCAGGAAGGACAGGGGGAGAACATAGGAAAATTAGGAACATGATTAGCTCTGGACAAGGGGGGAGGGACTGTCTGTCTGGTTAAGCGGTGATTCCAATAAAGCAAGAGTGAGTTCAAGTTAGGCAATTTAGGGTCAAATTTTGGAAAGGCCACCACCCCCAGCTTTAGTTCAGATGGTTAAAATGTATTTTATTTTTCCATTACAATTTGTTTTATCATTTATATAAATTTCTATTTAAAGGACAAACAGATTTTTAGAGAAAGTCAATATCTATAAATAAGAAGGGATGTTTTTGATTCACATTTTTTACAGGAAGAGTGTTTATACTTAAAAATGGAAAAGAATGTGTAGAACACAGTCACCACAAGCCCAGGAAAAGTAAAAACTCTGGTTAATGACTGTCGGAACTTTGAAAACATTTCAGCCTGTAACCTTCACTCAGGCCCCCTTTCCCAAAGCAGCCCACCCCAGAGCAGAATCCATTACCCTAGTGTCTTCTAACTCTCTTTGGAGTTTCTCAGCTTTGGTCTTTTCAAAGAGAAGGCTCTGTTCAAGCTCCTTAATGTGGGCATGCTCCAGTCTGGTCTGCGTCTGTTAGTAAACAAGGGGGAGAGGAAGAGAACACACCAGTGCCACCATCACATGCCAGCCCAACGCAGACAGAGAGGGAGGGAGACAGGAGAGACGGTGAGTGTGTTTGTGTGTGCTTTGTTTACAAGTTGTTGGTTTTTTTTAAGAGAAAGTGTAGTGGAGTGGGTGTGGTGAATGGATGCAAATTATTTTAATTGCTCATGCAGAAATGTGCCAAAGCTGTAAAAACAGCTGCAGGAAGGGATTACTGGGAATGGATGGTGGGCAACACAAAAAAACAAGCAGCAAAAGACAGGGACACGCATTATGGGTATGCAGAATGAGGTTTGTTGTTTAAGGCAGTTAAAAGGTCATCATGCAAAAGGGAACCTGGTGAACAAAGCAAACTGTTAGGAAATTCTGACAGTGTTTCAAACCACAGACGGATTGAGTTGAAGGCTTTAGCCTAGATTGGAGAGAAGGCAGTGCGGGCTATTTTCTACCGTCATCCATAATATGACGTCTGTGTTCCTCATTTGGCATTTCACACCTCTGTGGTTCAAGAAGAGGTGTGAAATTAAACAATGTCATCCTGTGAATTTATTCTCTTGGATACCAAACAAAGCACAACTGTACATCTGAAGGGTACACTGCTTTCTCTCTTTGTTGATAAAACAATTAGCTCACATGGTCAAAGCAATGTATTTGATATACCAACACCATGTGTAAAACTTGTGACGTACAAAAAATGTGTTTTTAAAGATAAATTCTTTTGACTCATTATCATAATGCTATACTTTATAGCTGCTTATTTACCAATAAATATACCTAAAGTAAAACAGAGCAAATAAATAAAAGGTAAACACTGTTATAAAAGCATAACCCCTTACAAATTGATGATAAAAAGCAAAATGAAATTGATTATGTTACGTCAAGTCATGTGCTTTAGCTGCACTTTTCATAACACATACTTATTTTCTAGTTTATATTAAACTCAAGAATTGTGTGATAATCTCCTTCTGCTGTAGGAGGCAGAGCAAACTTAGGTTTGTGACTGAGTAGTGTAAAAGAGAAGGGAGCATTTCAGTGGTGCCATGCTGAGCACTGGACCAACATGAAAGAAGAAGACGAGAGGGCACAAACGAGGAGGCAAAAAAATATTAAAGCTGAACATTAGTAAACCTTTAAAAACATTTAAAATTCAAGATTTTTTTTTCTTGGACCTGCTCATTCTTATTTTCTCCTCTCATAATAGTGGAGACTAAGGGAACATGCGTTTAAAGAGAAAACGTATACTTCTGAGCTCCAATGTCCCTTGTGTCACTTCAAATATGAGGTCTCAAACAATAAAAACTGTTCTTTGTTTTTACATTTTCTTCCATTATAGGATGTATTTGATTGCAGATCTTTTTCTTTTGAACCTAAAACATTAGAGAGTAAAGTGGGAGATTACAACTAATAAAGTTGTGACAATAAATCCTCACTGATTTTGTGTTAGCTTATCTTTCAGTTAATATAAATGTGATGGACTGTGGAAGTAGAGAAATCAAGATTTATGACAGTTAAATTATTTTCATTTGGATTAAAACCCATATTAAAATAAGATTAAATAATACAACAATCTTCTTCCCTTTATTACAGCTAGACTCATTTTCACCAGTGAAAAATAGACAAATCATACAAATATTAAAGCCGTAAAAAGTTGGATTATTCCAGTCACATGGTTACCTCAAGATCTCCCTTCGTAATGCAAGCTTCTTCAACACGAAACTGAAGGTCTTCCACCTTCCTGTTAAAAAAGAAAAAATTAAGCATTAAAGAAAAACTTAATTTAAATGCATTTCCATTTTTAGGACTGACATTTTGAAGTACTTCATCCAATGTTAACTTTTCTTTAATATTAATTATATGGCTTTTAACTTACGATTCTAAAGAAATTAGAGTAACAAACTTTTTGCTCAGTAGACTTGAGGTACCTTTACTTTCCTTATATATGTATTAAAATACATTTATTCGGTTGATATTTTATCATCTGCATAAAAATATTTACTAATATTTATACATTTTTTTAAAATTGAATTATTTTAGTTTCAATTTATTTTGAAAACAGATTTTTCAGAGATCGGAGTCCTAAAAATGCCAACTTCTGCCCTGTTTGGACTGGTCCTAGAAAACATGGTTAATTTAAACCGGTCCGTGGCCTCAAACAAGTTGGGGACCGCTGTTCAAGGTCACCAATAGGCACACCATTGCTTTTGCAGCATCTTCAGAGTGTTAAATGTTGGGCCCTACATTCACAACAATAACAATAATACGATAATAAGGGATTAGATTTATCTGCGCTTCTCCAAAAGCTCAAAGCGCTTACATTGTGTATCCATTATTCATTCACACTTGGTGATGGTAAGCTACTATTGTAGCCACAGCTGCCCTGGGGCAGGCTGACAGAGGCGTGGCTGCCAGTACGAGTCTACGGTCCATCTGACCATCACAGGGACATTCATATGCATTTACACCCCAGTGTAGTCACACTGGAGGCAAGCAGGGTTGAGTGCCTTGCCCAAGGACACAACGACATCTCACTGGCTGGAGCGGGAATCGAACCGCCTATCCTTCGATCATTGGCTGACCTGTCCTACACCTGAGCCACTGTCACCCATAATGACAACATCATGAATGCACACTTGCGGTCCAGTGTAAAGGAAATCCATTTAACTAAAATGAGAAATGTTTCTGCATTCCACACCCAATCAAATCAAGTCTGGCAGACTATCCTGGTCTGATCGGATCCTTTGATTTATCAGATTGCGTGGGTGGTGTTACCTATGCTCCTCCTCCAGCTGATTGAGCAGATCCACTTTCTCTTTATCTGCAGCTTCAACCATGGCACGCAGCTGATCCATTTTTGCCTCCATCTACATAAAGAATAAAGGTTAGATGACAAAGATATATGGAGAAACTCCATTCACAATAGTGAATCTAGGTCAGTGGGTCTTCAAACCTGCTCTTGTTCCTCTCTAAGCAAAGAGATTTCTTGCTCCATTTCTCCAACATGGCTTGTGGCCTTGGCGACCTCAGCTCTTTCCATGTCCCTTTCAGCCATGAGCTGCTCAATATGTTGTTGCTTCTCTTTTAAGGCCTCCTGCAGGGCTGTGGTGCCGGAAATCTTCCGATTATACCTTGATGAAGTTTCCGTTAGCTGTACAAGGAACAAGCAACACAGTAAAGCAACTGAAATATATGAAAATATGACTTTCCAACATTGTTGTCCCACAGTTTCTGCCTCACCAGGCCTGTTCGACTGGGCTTAGCACTGACAGATGATGCCACTGAACTCATGGTGCTGATAGATGAGGCACTCGGGCTTCTCTTCAGTCCTGACGGTGTTGCCACCACTTTCCTCACGGTTGTTTTTGCTTTGGCTGGTGTTGTGGAGGGAAAGCCGATGCGTGTAACTTTGTGAACCGGAGCGAATAAACCGTACTTGGGTTGGCACTGAAAGTACCTGGTAGAAATAATAAAAAGAACTTTCCATAACCTGGGTTTATTTTGATTTCATTTAAAAAATAGTGGTTCATGCATAATTTTCCCTCAACTTTATTTAAACTTTCTGTGACTTTTGTACCTTGTGCCTGCCACTGCTCCGTCATTCTTTCCGAGAGGTTCATCAAGTTCAACACCACACCACTCGCCT
The DNA here is from genome assembly GCF_002922805.2 of Oryzias melastigma. Lineage (NCBI taxonomy): Eukaryota > Metazoa > Chordata > Actinopteri > Beloniformes > Adrianichthyidae > Oryzias > Oryzias melastigma. The sequence goes on from NC_050520.1 coordinate 17,994,510, forward strand.
TTAGCAAAATCTGTTTCTCCAAGGAAACGTACCACTCCTGCTTTTGTACCACCAACCTGGGAGTGAAAAATTAACATATTTGCCACTTTTTTTAAACACATTTTAAAAAATTGTATTTGTCTGCTAATGGGATAGTTCTATGGAAGTTAAATATTTGACAACTGAACAGATTGAAGCCAAATCATCTACATTTTGCATCAAGTGTTTTTTTATAAAACAAAAAGGAGTATTGTCAGGAGTGGTAAAACTGAAAATGGTGAGCACATTTCCTCTTTAGCTCCACTGACATGAATAATACTTCCTCTTATTCAATGTCACTCAACTTTCAAACTCAAAGGACAAAACAAGAATTTGAGAGGAGGAAGGATTAGCTTACAGCACTGTTGGGCAAAATCAACTCAGAATTTTAGCAGTAATGCTCAGTCGAATAAGTTTAATAGGTAAAAATTTAGGGAAAAAAATGTGTTAAAGATAGTTTTAGCACTGTGACTGAAGAGTTATTTTTCTAATTCAATTAATAAACAAGGATTAAAGGGTAGAGCTAATTACTTCAATCCATTTAATATTTTTCTCTCATCAAATTGATTTTGCAACAAACTTTACCAGCACACGGTCCCCCATCTTCATTTCCCTTTCCCCCTTCTTGACCGACCCGGTCTCGGAGAGGTTGGAGACAGATTCACTGTTTGTTCCCGTGAGGTTGGTTGCTGGCTGAGCAGGAGCGGCCTTCTTAGCTGCAAGAGCACTTGATGATGTTGCAGATTTAGTGGCAGGTGTATGTGAGGCTACACTTCCAACTGAAGGAGTGGGTGATGCAGCTCGGGAGGGCGGTGCGGTCTGTGTTCCATTAGCCTCCCCCTCTGTGCGGGACAGCTTGGAAGGTCGGGTAAATATTCCTCTGAGGGCTTCACACTGGAAGTAGCGGACTCCTGCCACGGATCCATCGTTTTTTCCAATGGGCTCATCGAGGACGATTCCTGCCCACTGTCCCGGGGCAAACTGTGTCTCTCCGAGAAACTGTACGTAACCAGGCTTATTTCCATTCACCCAGACTCGCTCCCCGACCTGGAAGCTTTCCTCTGCATTATTTTTATCTTCTCCACCAGCGGATTTCTCTGCAACAGCAGCTTTAGCTGTGATTAGAAAAAGGACAAAAATTTCTGAGCAACTCACAAGGAATAAGAACAAGTCAGTTAATACCAATGGTTTGTTGAATCTATTACATAGCATCTTAGATCTAAACATTTCTTTCTTGCAACCATTATGATTATACACCAAAACACAGGCAAGTTCTGATTTGACACATTGTAAAAAAAACACTGAAAAAATAAATAGTACTGTACTTGTGTTTTCAATTGAAGGGAGACTGCACGATACCTCAAGTCAAACTTTACATATTTACATAATAAAAGGTAGGAAGAAAAATACATAACAACATTTAATTCTAAAGACTTTTAGAACCAAGTATGTACAATAAAAACCTACTCTTAACAGCACATTTATGGGCCAAATCCAAATTGTTTCTCTACCCCTCTGGCTCCTCCCTATTGCTCCAATTAAAGGGGCATTTGAAGCTGTAGAGTTGCCCAAAAGTCTTTTTTAAGGAGGAGCCATAGGCACTTAGGGCTGGCTAACCCTCTGCCGGTAGGGTGATCCGCGTCATGCTCAAAGATGCCAGTACTTTTTTTATCAATGTTATACTTCAATGAGTTTTAATTTTGCATGATTTTTTTTTTTAAATCATAGAACCAAAATTCTATTTTTTACGAGCACTGGTAGATAACACCATCACACAGTAGTAACACCAAAATTTGAAGACACTATTTTATTTCCATCTCTCTCTACATGCAGGAATAGGGAGAAGCCATAGGGGTAGAGAAGCAATTCAGCCACAGCTAAAGGCTATAATAAACAAACACCTTCCACCACCACAAGTATAAACTCTTACTTGTGCTTGCAGTGGTCTTAGTAGCTCCAGGTCCAGGCGCCCTAGCTATCTTGCTGGGTGCTTTGATCCCACTGGGCTTCGATGAGCTCATTTTTTCCAAGAGTGATCTGACCCACAAGGTTTGTGTCTGTCAGTGGGTACAGACTGATCCCAGACCATGAAAGTAAACTGCTGTAGCTCTCCAATTGCAGAGTTGTTGCTCCCCCCTCCAATAATAATAATAGTATAATCAATTAAACAAAACAAAAAAGAGGAAAGGGGAGAAGGGAGGAAAGGTGCAGCTGACCAAAGAAAATCTGTGAAGAAAAAGAACAAAACTTAATGTTCTATTCCATATATGTATATTTTTAAATAACAAAGGCAATATCAACTACATTACATGAACATGGGAGCAGGTTTTGATTACTTTAGCACAGAAAACACAGACCTCCTCCAAAAATCAAATTTTATCTGAGTATCATAGAGGGATAGTTTTGGCCTAGTCCTTGAAGGTCATAGCTTCATTAGGGTTTTTATAAATGTTATCATTTTTAAAAGGTCCTGCCACACGCTCTCACTTAGGAATAACTGAGTTTTACTCAAACACTGATTTTTTTAGTCCTAAATTTGTTCAGATGCTTTCAGTTGTCCTGTCATGTATATCAACTGATGTAAGCTTTCAGAACAAACATTTTGCATGACTGCAAATATGCAGCGGATCACTGACTTCCGCACGTGATTATATATCTTTACAGCCAATGATAATATCCCTTTAAGGCATTCTTAACCATTTTGCTTTCAGGACACTGTTACCCGAGGCATTTTGATTCTATTATGACAACAGCTCTCTCAAAATACAAGTCACAGTAACATCTAAAAATACTCAGACGAGTGCAACCAACACGCCGTCTTCAGTGCTGCAGTTATGAACTGTGTGGCCATAATAACAACACTACAATCATCATCTAGGTTTTCTTTCCTCCTCCAACCTCTGATGATCTAAAGCTGAATAGCTGCTTTTCTAAAACAGGATTAGTCTAAAAAACATGACAGCAATCAGCCCCAGTTTATAGTATTTTGTCAGATTATCTGGACACAGACAAACCGTCTGGATGAACTACTGAAAATGAGTTGACTTTTACAGGTTGTAGTCTAAATCAAGCTTCTATACACATGTCAAATTTCCACTGAAAAATGTATTCCCAACAAACGTCCTTTATGGATTGGTTGCATAACACCCACACGAAATCTGCAGGAAAAAGGTGCTAAAAAAAATGGAAGCAAGTTGGATGTTTTTCCTCTGACTGTTGAGGCTAGATACATCCAACATAAAGCATGAGTGGAGGCAGTCGCTAAAACAACCTAAAAAGTGTATGAATAAAGATCAAATAAATCAAGATCAGAAAATAAAACAGCACCTTTGTCTGCAACTAACTGAGAATAGTTTTAAGATTTTTAACAAAACAAGTATTTTGTCATTTAATGTTGTAAACGTTAAAATTTTGTATGCACATTTATGATTTATTTTCAATTTTGTGAGAGCTTGCTTTAATGACCTCACATCAAATGAAGTGAAACTATAAATATAACTATAATATGGATAGATGTGTAAATATTTTCAGTAATAAGGTATACTGAATCATTATTGAGTCACAGTAAATTTTAGAAGTAGCACTGGACAATTAACAAACATTTGACTGTTGTATGATAAACAGCTTGCATTATCCACAAGAGTTTTCATGCCGCGTGTGAACTCAAGAAGCTCCAAATTATCCAGGAATGACTGACTTTGAATGCCTGCCATTTCACAGAGCGCGCTTGGCTAGATTTCTAAATGTTCCTTTCATTTCTGGAAAGAAAAGGCTACAAAGCACACATATATATATATATATATATATATATGTTTTGAGGGGGAAAATTAAGAGGAGAAGCTCTCCAGCAAAGGTTCTTGTGAAAAACGAAGGATAAATACAGTCAGTTGTGACCCACTTTAAGCAGTCTACACTTTTAGATTGACGCCAAGACTGACACCCAGTAATGCCCTGAGGTTGAAAGAACGGGACACAGAAAGACACTAACTGCTATGGTTAAATGCATCAAATTGTGAAAAGAATATTTCAACAGCAAATAACTAGAAAACCTTTGTAAAAGTGTCAATATTTTGTATACTTTATTTTTGTATGAAAAGGCTAAATGATAGTGAGCTTTACAGCTAAAACTGCTCTGAGTGCTAAGCTCCTTCAGTCTACTGCACATGATCCACTTACACTGAAAAATGTCCAACCACTGTAATCTGCCAATGACTAACGCGTTAATCTGTGACTCGAGGGGAAGGCATGCTGTTGATTTTAAAATTTTTGATATATTTGAGCACACCTATGCATCTAAAAGATACAACTTCCAAGTGATTTATATTAAGATTAGGTCTACTTTCATTTTCTTTCATGTAAATTGAAGAAATAAAAAACAAGTCATGAAAATAAAGGTGATATCAATATTACTTGCACAGATTTGCAAAAAACTAAGCTCATGCAGCCCCAAACTAATTAAAAATGTCTAAAAGTACAAAATATAGTTTAAAAATGCATATATACATACAAAAAACCTTTACACAAGTTAAAAGAAACAATTTAGAAAACATGTTAACCTTTCTCTATATTTACTCAGTCTTAAGATCTTGATTTGTGGCTTTGTTTTTGCCTTACACACAAAGGACATAAACCAAACAAATCATGAGTAGCTTCCATAAATGAAATTTACTACTACTTCTTCAACTCCCTGGGATTGTTTTTTTTTTTTTTTTTTTTTCACAACAAGACCATTCCAAGCTCTACCTTACATAGGAAACATCTGCAAGGATGATTATAAAGGCCCCTGCTGGCACCAACATAAACTGTAGACAGTAGGAACATCCTGTCTTCTATTTGTGAACATATATGGATTTAAAAAGAATGACAAAAATGTATTTTTAAAGAAATATATACATACATCTACTGTGCAGTGAGACAAGTCATCAGATTTGATCTTAAATATACCATTATGAAATAAAGGAATAGTTTTATGAGTGGAAGGTCTGGCTGAAAAAGAAAAAGTTGTAAAAGTGCTGGTCACACCCCACGACTGTTCTATAAAGCTCAGAAATGCTGAATGCAGCTGCTTTGATTTCATATATGCTAATCGGTTAAGTCAAATGTTTAGCCAACGAATTGACTTGTTAACTAAACTTGCCTTAGTCTTTGTGGAAGCTAGCGGTCTGGGAGCTCGATATTGATGAGGTGGCACACATCTGACAGCAGCATAACACACAGTCGTCCTTTAACACATACAGTGTATCTGTGACTGTTCCGGCGCGTGCATTTTAGCACGATTTTCCCACTAACCAATAGATGTTGTACAGGCTAAGCGAGCAAATTCCACAAGTCCAAAACTCTCAGCAATGTCACCGACACTCCAGCAGGGAACACTGCCGCTGCCACAAGTTAAAAGTCCGCGTTAGCCATATGGATACGGGACAGCTTCCCCTCTTGTGTAGCTGTACTACGCAGTAGCCCTCTTCACTGTCACTTCCTCGGATTAAACTAATCTGTCTGTGGTATCGCAGTAAGAACAGACGTGATTAGTTGCTAAGTAACGTTAGCAACGAGGCCTGAGCAGTGGTGAGAACCAAGGGAGGTGCTGGTTAGCTAGTTAGCTTAACTAACAATTCAAGTAACGTCTTCACTACCTGAACAACTTTCCTCGGCGTTCCTTCTTCACTTTTATTCACAAATTAAATATCGTATTTATAAAACCTCATGGCTTCAGGGTAAAAATAAAAGAAACAACTACTCACCAAATATAACCCAGTACACGCTCTGCCCAGAGGAAGAAATATGACTAAGAAAATAGAGCTAACTATTGAGCTAACTATTTTTGCTCAGCGCCTAGGAAGACTGAGCAGACAGGACCAACCCTGCGCGCGAGCCCTGGCGGTCAGTAACGTCAGGGCTGCGTGACGACCAAAGATGTTCTATTCGGTGTGATGGAGCACTCCGACGTTTCAGAGAAAACGCAATCATTTATAAACTAAAAAAAACGAACCACAAATGCAATTGTTTTAATGATAATCGTTATTAAGAAGCAAATAACTTGATAAAGCTCTGAAAACTCAAAAGGACTCAGGTGTTTTATTTTTGAAAAACAAGCCCCCATGTAATTTCTAAGCAATGAGTGTGTTACAAAGGGTTTTTCTCTTTTTTTACAATGTTTGATAATGCAATCCACATTCATTATTTTTGTAGGCACAAAAAATGAAGCAGTATAGCAAAAGTATTTTACTGATGCTTAGAGAGCAGGAGAAACAAAAACAGAAAACACATCATCTACAAAGGTCACATTGTTTACTCAAATTTTTTACAATAAATTAAAAATGAGTAACACATCTGGCACAAAAAATAAACTGGTCCTTTTTGATGCTGTAGAATTCCCAACAAGATGATTTCATATGGATACAAATTAAGATTAAAATAATAAAAAAATAAAACAATTCAAAAAATAAAAACTAAGAAACGTTTAGAAAAAAAATCTGCACACTTGGATTTTAATGGTTTCTGTAAACCTATTTTTTCTTTATCAAACTTCTTGGGGAGCTTTTCAGTAAATCCCTAATCTTAAGGTAGGTTCCTGTAGCTTCAGCTAGTTCAGTGAACTCAGGTGTATCTTCAAATGGAACAATACCAAAGGCAAATTTGCTCCTGTGGGGTACTTTAGCAACCTTCTCCGCAAGGGTAGCTGGATCGGGACTTTGAGGACTATCCTCCTGGGATTTCTCTGGACCAGGACTTTGAGGACTATCCTCCTGGGATTTCACTGGGCCAGGACTTTGAGGACTATCCTCCTGGGATTTCACTGGACCAGGACTTTGAGGACTATCCTCCTGGGATTTCACTGGGCCAGGACTTTGGGGAGAATCATTTTCAGATTTCAAATGCTCTGGGCTTTCAGGAGCATCCTTCTCAGCTTTGATTGATTTTAGCTTTTGGATAGAATCCTTAGGAACTTCTGGTTCACCTTCAAATTCACTGCTTTGGGAAGACTCTGTGGCTCCTGGTGGATCAACTGTGACCTCATCTCTCATCTCTGTGGCTAAGTGACTAGTGGTGGAGACATTTGGGGAACTGGGTGCAGGTGTTCCAAATGCAGGTGTTTCACAGTCACTGTTGGTGGCGGTGTCTGCATTTTCTAGAGCCGCCCAAATGAGTCTCTGTTGCTCTTCCAGTTCCTCCAGAGTCAGGTCATCCTCCACTCCCTCTTCTGTCCCTTCACTTGCTGTCCACTTTTGGCCTCGCAGAGCTGGTGACCCCTTGGTTGGTGTGGGTGGAGGTGTACCTTTAGGAAGAGGAGGGGGAGTAGGCGTAGCAGGGGGAGTGCCCTGGGGTAAAGGAGGGGGCGTACTGAAGCAGGGAGAACCAGGAGGCAATGGAGTTTGGAACTGAAAGTCAGCAGGACTGTGGTAAGACGTTTCTTGGTCTGTGGAAAGTAACAAAATTCCCCTAAGCTCCAAAGTGGTAGTGAGTCAAAGCAAAGAAACTTCTCATATTTCTTCTGGAATCAATTGTATTGTTGGGAATTACTTGTATTGACAGATAACAATAGGCCATACCTGATTCAATATCCATGTCTGAGCTTCTGTCTGAGTTGCGGTCTGGACTACCTCTTCTCTTCTTCTTCTGCTGAGGAGATGAATCAAACTCTTGCTGCCTTTTGTTGCAGGTGGCATCAGGCTGATGGCAAAGACAAATGAGAATCAACAAAGGGAACAATTGTATATTTTCTCAGCAGTAATATTGTCATGATTGTTGTACCCCAGGAAAGCTGCTGGACAGGTAGGCAGCATAATTTGTCTTCATGTGAACACTTTGCATTGGAATTGAATTGTACTGCATGAACTCCTATGAGACAAGAGGACACAATAGAACAGTAATTTCATGTCATTTAAAAATGAAAATATATAATGCTCATTTGTAATAGATTAAAAAAAAAACATAAAACACACATCTCTCATCCTGTATGGTGCAGGTACATTGAATCCTGGGAAATCCACCAGTTTGGAAACATCATAAGAAATGGTTTGGTCTTTTCCACTGGTCTCAGCTGAAGCTGAAAAACAGAGTTCAGAGTTGGGATATCCAAAGACTTGTACATCTGAAATTTTAAGATAGAAACCCATTGTAAATGCTATATAAATAAAAGAAAAACCTTTTCCATCATACAGAGATAAACCAGAGTTTTCCATCTCTGCCTCTTTAAGCCACCCTGGTGGGTATCCAAGCTGCCTCATACGATAAATCAGAGGAGGCAGAGTGTTGTTGTCAAGTCCAAGTGCTGACAACAGCTCCTCGCTGTTGGAAAAGAAAGAAATAAAGAAAGAAAGACTATTATAATCAAGATTTCTTTTAATTCTATTATTTAGACATGTGATGTTAATAAAGTCTGTTTCTGCTGTAATTATTAATAGTAAAAAAATAAAACCTGCCTCATGACTCCAGGTTTGTATTTAGCAAATCGCTCCTCCACTTCATCAGCATGATATCGGTGGTTGGTCTGCATGGCCTGGTTATTGCTATGATTAAACTCCTTTCTTCTTTCGCTAATTGCAGCAAAATCTTTGGGCTAGAGAGGTCACAATGGGTAAAAACGTGAAGCGGAATCTCAGTTATTTTGGATATTTACTTTGCATACATATATAGCCTATTTACAAATCGGGAGTGGTACCTTGGGACAGTCTCTTAGTTGATGAGTGCTGGAGCCACAGTTAAAACACATAGACTTGGGTCTTGAAAATATGAAATAATAGATTATTATAGACATTACATAGCAATAAGTAATACAACAAAGGAAGTTTGAAACTAATAACCAAATAAAGGTCGAAAACTATTTGTTTTTACATACCTTTTGTCTTTCATTTCTATTTCCAGCCCATCGGTGCCAATGACTTGGTTAAAAACCTGTTGGTAACTTTGCATAATTCAGGAATTTTTTTTTTACATTTTACTTTAAATTTGTTTTGATGAAACAAATTAAAAAAAACAAACTTTTTCGTTGGTTTTACTAAAACCTATTGTTTAATAGAGGGAAACAAAATTACTGTTACAAGTATTATCCCATTTAAAGATACGTAGGGACATCCCATCCATCAGTCAGCTGGGGGTTGTCATTCACAAGAGGCTGTCCAAGTTTGTCCACACTGAAAGATGTGAAATATAAAACACTCCCAACCACCTGGAAAAGAAAATATTACAATAAAACAAATATATCATCACCCCTTTCATTTGACACCAACTACATAATCTGCATTACAATGGACAATTAGAGTTTTTACAATCTTTACATTAAACAAATTACATTTATACTCACTTTAAAGGCCTCTGTTGTTGTTTTCACACTGCTGAAAGAACTTTTGTGTGGGTCTTCATCCAGTGCAAAAGATGAATTCTTTAAGATATCATAGAGAAAGAAACATTAATTCCCAACAGCTTATGTGCACAACATTAAATGTTTTTTTCATAAATAATACCTGTGGCTTCATGTGATACAAAGATGTATTTTCATTGCCTGGTTTCTGGTGCTTTAAAATCATCTTACAAACACAGTCTTCAATTTCTTGACGACATTGCCTTGGGGGGGAAAACAAGTTTTTAAAATACGTGTATTTTTTTCACATTTGCATCAGAGACATTTCATTAAATGCACTTTGGTTTTAGCATAAATCATTTAAAATGTGACTTACTTTGAAATGACGTTATTTGTATAGAGGATCTGAAGTAGTGGCCCGTCAATGTTTACATCTGCGATTGTGATGCCACTGTGAATGCGGAGCAAAACATAAAACATTTGCAAAGTTTAGCTTGATTTTCCCACACCGCCAGATCGAGCGAGCATTACCTTGGCCTAGTAAGGAAGTTCAGTTTCCGTCGTAACATTTTATGTGGATCAACAGTTAAGAATGCAGACATAAATTACAATTCCCCTTTGGTGTTCATTTACTGTATACATTTTTACGCTGTTCACGTTCAGTTTTGGTTTCGAATGGGAGACTTGCTATGTTAGCAAACATGCTAACGTCTTCGGTGCTAATCTGAATTGTCAAGGATATTCTCCTCGGAGAGCCTCTCAATGGTGTCCTCACATTCCTCCAGCCTGTTTCGAAGTTGGGTCGTCTGCACGTCTTCATCTTCATCAGTGAAGCGAATGTGCTTCGGGACAAACGGTCCATTGTTATCAAGTTGTTGGAAAAGTTCGCTGTCGCCGAAATCTACCTCCGCCATTTTTGACGCCCCAATCACGCAAAGCTACGATTTGAGGTCAAAGGAGAATGTGTCTGCACTGATTGGCTCTTTTGGTGTCACGTGGGAGGAAATAGTTTTCTTTTTGTTCGCTCTCAAAAGTACTTTTTTTAACCGAAATTTCCGAATTGCTTGTTAGTCAAACTTGATGGTAATGGCAAGTTGCTTGTCAATATTGTCTTTACCACATCGAGAGGTGGGGTCTAGAAAAATTCGTTTTATTTACTTGGTAGATTTAGCATCATTTAGACTAACAGAATGTCCCAACCAGGTAAGTCGCTGAGGATTATTTCATTGGTTCATTGGAGGATTGGTTCATTGTGCTTCTTACAACTTTCCTTTTTTCAGAGTCGAGTGGTTCCACTCTTTTTGGGTGCTGACGTCCTCTCCAATACTGGCACCCGGACAGAGAACCAACCAAGGAACCATGCCAGGTTTTCCAAGAAAGAACTTGCCACAAAATTAAGATTTTCCCCAGGTAAGAAAACAAATTAAATTAAATGTTAACATTAATGGAAGACAAAACCACGTCCTTGTATTTTCTTTGTGTGTTTCAGAATTTAGGTTTCAGGGGTTGAAGGTGTCTGCTGCAGAAAACAGCATGTGGTTTTACAGCATTCAGGGCCTTTTTCGAGTGGCCTTTGAAATGTACAGCAAGCAAGACCAGCTGGCAGTAATGGAAAATTTACAAGTATGTGCAGATTATGGACACAATTGCTCTTAAAACCCCCTTTTTCTTTAAATGTGTTTCTATTTTTTTTTCTCAAACTTAAGTTGATTCCAGAAATAGCCATTCAAACTTTCTAACATCTGTTTTAGCTTAACGATAAAATACATAAAAAATACAAGACGATTGAATAAAAAAGGAAGGAGGAAAGTGGCTGAGGTCCAGTCAATACATTTTCCCTTCCTGGAAGCAAAATTTAAAGAAATAAGGGGAGGCACAAGGCTTATGGAGTTCTGTATATTTGTTTGTACCCTGAAAAATAATCTAGTTGTATTTTGTTTGTAGGATATCTGGAAATCACAAATAAATGACAGCCCGCTAAAACCACATTACCACCTGAATGTGTACCATGACTCATCACCGCCTCTCAGCATCTTGGATATCCCACTGAAACGCAATCCCTCACTTCATCAGACTGACGAAGAAATGAGAAATGCATGTGGAAATGAAACAGCTGATACTTCAGTTGATCATGACTATTGTTTTTCAAGAGATGGCATCCACAATAAAAAAACACAGTTACTTGTGTGGAGACTCAGACAAAAGTTGCACAGCTTAGAAAAACAGCTCTCCTCTCCATCCCAAAGCTTTGCAGAACAACTCGACACCGTCTTGGTCCTTGTGGAGTGCGTTGATCAGTACACAAAAGGGAATCTAGAAGAAAAGGATGCAACTGTTGCTATTTTAGCTCTGCTTAAGGCTAAAGACTGGACAAAGGACTCCGTATATTCAAGTTACCTGCTCACTTCTATAGGGCGTTGGCTTGGAGAACAGTTTCATGCAGCCCACAGCAGCATTAGCCACAGAGTGGAGGGCTTTAAAGTTCAGCATATAGAGCAAATAAGTGACCTGCCACCAGCTGAGGAGCTGGCCAAAGAACTGTTTCCTGAAGCAATGCAAGCTCTGCTGCTTCATTGGATGGGCTTATGTGAGGAGTCGACTCTAGAAAAAAGACACTGTGAATATCCAATTTTGCTTCTTATTCTGGAGTTCGCAAACCATAACCTCATAACTGGTGTAGCACATGTGCTTTATTCAAGCTTAATATGCAAATAAGAGGAGTTTTAGAGGTAACTTGCTGGAAAACTCTGGTGTATGAAGTCTCATTTTATGGGGTCTTTGATTCAGCTTCAGACATGTGAATCTAATAAACATTTGAGCTGTGTTGATGTTTCTGAATACACCTGAGAAGTTGGAGCATTTATGACTCAGAATGGTCAACCTCTTGTCAAAAGGTCACAGGCCCATGTGCATCCAAGTGTCCTTGATAAAGACACTAAGCCTTACATTTCTCACACTGGCTTGGTTCAGGAAAGTTATTCATCTCTTTCATTGTCCTATTTGGGTTTACCTGACAAATCAATAAAATCCCTGAAAATGTTGAAATAACAGTTATCACTTTTTCAAATACAATGAAAATGGTTATTACTGAAGTAGAAATGACAGAATTTTGGGGTTTTCAGGTAATAGGAATACAAAATTCTCGTATACTAACATCTAGAGTTTAAAGAAGCAAACCTGCAAAACAATTTTGTGACTGTGCACACCTAAAATTTTGAATATTCTGGGGTTTGAACAAGAATAATGAAAATTTGTAGAGTTTAAAAACAGTTATAAGCATACAGTATGGCAATGCAAGAATATATGATATACTAGCATGTATAAGGACATACAAATATTTCAATAGTAAATATGAGTAGCCCTATATGTTACTATTGTGTATTGAAGATGAACATATTTATAATCTATAATTGTGTTGTAGAGTAAAATTAAAGCTTTAGGGAACAGGCTTCAATAGGCCAAGCTTCTGCCTGCTCCTTTTCAAACATATTTTAAAATATTAGTTTCTATTAATTTGTACCACAGATTGTACTTCAACATGTTTGAAACAAATTCTGCAGCCAATTTCTTCAGAAAATTCTAAACTTAAAACAAACATTTAAACTGTTTTTAAAAACAAAAAGACACTTTCTCCTAACACAAAACCATTTAATTCAGAAACAACGCAGAAAATTTTCATTTTCTCATCCCCAGGAGACATTTTTGTCTTTACCAAATCTTGGAAAGCAGAGAGATTCCAGTGCTACGGTAACCTTCAATGGCTCTTTCTAAATGGGTGTATTTGGTGTCAAATTAAATCACAACATAAGCTAATCACATATCAATGTATATATTGGGTTTTTAAAAAAGTTACCACAATGTTGAAAACAAATGTATATTCAGCATCAACAAGTCAACATGATGCATCCTTTTCCAAAGATGTACATACACACACTGAGATGAAATCAGTGTATTGCTATTTACAATATAATGTTACAATATGTGAGACCTTTGTCTATAAATAAATTACAAACTCGAAGCGAATTTCGTGCAAGCTTGAGGGCTAGCGATGACTTGGTAGTTTTGTACGATCCAATGATTTGCGATGACGATCACAGTGCAGCACTAAATTGAGTCCATTCCGCGGGAGAATGAAGACGTAAAGCCGAGGCCCATTCCCCGCTGGGTGTGTGTCTGAGAACGGGCCATTTCATACTGGACGTCAAGGTTTCGGAACACCTCCTCCTGTTTCTGAAGAGTTTTTAGGCCTTCCTCATTTATGGGTTTAGAAGCTTCTGCTTCATCCTCTCCCTGGAGAAAAAAAGGTGATATAAGCAGAATTTAACTCTGGAACGTTGAAAGGTTTCCTGGAAAGTTTATTTTTAAGCTATAACATTAGGGAATAAAACAACACTAGCCTTGATGCCCATTAGTTTCCGAAATTTGACATTTTGGTCCTTGTTTCCAAAGTTTAGCTTCTCCCAGAGCTCAGCTGTTTGGGACTTGTCCTTGAAAAAATAAAACCAAAGTACTTGATATTAAATAAATTGTTTTGCCATCACCACATGTAAAACGGATGAACAACTTACTCCTTCTTTCTTTCCCTGCCACAGCATTTTCCTCTTTTTTTCCTGCTCTGCAAACTTCATGGGGTTTACAGCAGAGGGGTTGTAATAGGTGGGCACAGCAATACCAGTCTCTGCAAGAGTCTTGGCTTGAAGTGCTGCCATCTGTGCAGCCATGGCAATCTGAGGAGTGACTTGTGTCCCAGAGGCCAAGAGGGCAGCCACATTGAGACCAGGGTTTGAGGCAGCTGCAACAGGAGCTGCTACAGATGAAACGATGCTAAATTAACGCCAGAACTCAGACTGATGCATCAGATCATTTTTTTCTTTATGTGCATTTAGTTAGTTCTTACCTGTACTAATTTCTTGTTGTTGATGCTGCTTTTCAAATACTTCTTTCTCCTTCTGCTCCTGCAGCTTTTTAGCTCTTTCTAGTCTGAAATATAAGTTAATAAAAGAGTAATTTAAATAGTTACTTAGAAGTAAAATTTTGTACTGTAATGTACTATGAATGATGTTCAGTGCTGCTGCTTTACCTTCTGGCTAAGGCTTCTTGTGCATCCATAGCTGTGTTTCGGCCACGGAAGATTACTGGGCTAACCGACCTGCTTCGGCTCTTTCTGGCAACTTTCTCAATCTTCTTCTTGCGTTCCCTAGAAAGATAAGAACAGTGTTTTCATAGTACTAATTAATAGCACAAAGAAAATAATATATATATATATTGCTAGATGTTTCAAGTTTCAAATGACTATAAATCAGAGAAAGTTGTTTCTTTATATTTGAGTTGACAAACTAATGTTTTTTTCTGTTGAGTGCAGAAGAGGACCCTGATATGAAGAGGCAACCAGATATTCTACCTTGAACACAAAACAGGTTTTACACCTTTGGGTATGCAAATTTGCTCTCAGCATTTGACCCATTCCCTGGAGGAGCGGTGAGCTGCAGTCACAACCACACCTAAGAATCATTTGGTGGTTTAACCTTCCAATGCAACCCCAGTTGTTGAATGTGAAGCAAGGAGGCACTGCGTCTCATTTTTTTATGACCTGTAGATTAGAACCCACTATTTTCCATCTCAACACAGACACTCCACCACCAGAGCAAGAAACTCTGCAAGTCAAGTCTAAAATAGGGTTGAGCCTGGCCTTCATCAAGTTGCAGCAGACATCTCACTAGATTATTTTCCACAAAGTTTTCTGTCAAGATTTCCCTAAGGGTTGTAACAGAAATAAACAACTGATTAGAGCAGCATAATTAATACACAGAAAAACCGTTGTTTTCAGAAATGTTGACCCAAAGATGGATTAACATACTCAAACAGTCATGGTGTTGGGAGGAAAAGAGGTGGAGACAAAAAGCTCAATTTAGGTCCATCCCTAACTACTTAATGATCACACCAATACCTTAGGAAATGTTTACTGACATGACCAATGAGAGTGGTTATAGATCTTAGAAAAATAATCTTTTGTGATTGCTTCTCAGCTGATAAACTTACCGACTCCTGCTGCGACTTCTGCTGTGACGATGTTTGGTCTTTGAGCCTGAGCGAGAACGGGCCTTCTTCTTTCTGTCACGGCTGCGTGATCGAGACCGCCTTTTGTCTCTACTTCTACTGTGGTGTCGTCTAAAAATCAAAAGAATTCATAAACAATAATAAGAAAAACTAGTAATAGTCACAAAAAAGTTGTATTCAATTAATCTAATAGGTTTTCTTTGGATTGATTAATTACAAATATTTTTAAGCCAACCAACCTCTCTCTTGAGTGTGATCTAGACAAGCTTCGACCCCTTGAAGATCTCCTCTCTTTGCGTCTAGATCGCTCGTCTCCATTCTCCACCGGACCGAGTCGGTCTTGGTCTTGCTGCTCCCCCGTTTTTCTGTGCGACTTTGATGGTTTGTCAGAATCCTTTTTTCGTGCCTGTTTTAAGAAGAAGTTGTCTCTTTCAGGAAAATAGTGCAACAAAAAGAGTTAGTACCATGGCTTACATTGAAAAGTCCGTCAAAAATAACAAATAACAAAAAAACTTCAAACCCATCTAAATGAAAATCACAAAGCACTCAGCAGTACCAGTGTTGGCATTTTGTATTTTGAGCTGAAATAATTTTAATAAAAACGATTTCAAAATTCATACAATTTGTTGTGTGAAAATCTAAACTAAATTTGATCTTAAGAATGCAAATTTGGAGTTTAGAGAACTTTAAATAATGCAACAGTTTTTAGACATTATAAAGTGGAACCAAACACTCCAAATCAATCAAGAGAAGGACAAGGCATCCAAATTCGATCACTTAGAGATTTGGTTGTTATTACAACTTAAAGACTGTCCAATCCTAGCTGAAAGAGATCAAAGAATTACTACAATATTGCACCAATAATGTGTGACAAATAGGAGTTTGAATGGCAGATAGTTACCTGTCCCGGTAGTAGGCATATTATTTTGCTATGTCAGCAGGGTCCGCTGTTCAGTCTCTTCGTGCAATAGCACGCTGAGTATGATTTAGTGTAGAAATGTTATCATATGATCTACACACATGATTTAACAAAAATAAAAAAAACTACTTCTTCACCATTTAATATGGTTAGAAACAAAGACAGAGATCCAAGGACAATTCTTCCTTGAGACATCTGAATGTAATGATGGCTTTTCATGTGAATAATTGCCAGCTGTTTTCTCTCCTATCCTTCATTTTTCTATTTGTTTGCCTATAGAATACAGACATGTGAAAAAGAAAGTAAACTCTTTTTGTCTGTTCTCTTTTCATTCAGGACAAATAAAATCTTTTTGGGTTGAAGGTGACACAAACAAGCACACTTCAGGGGGCCAGTATGCTGGCGAACCACCTTTCAGCTTCTAGTTGGAAGTTTGCTATTTCATAGTTATTGTGATTCAGTAAGTGGAAAATATGCTTTTTAACTCAAATTCTTTCAGACCAATCCCGTTGATCAAATTGTAATCAATTATATAAAAATCGTTAACACAATTGACTTTTTTGCTTCTCATATTAGCCCAATCTCCAACTGCTCCAGACATTAAATCTGCAGTTTTTTACAGGGGTGGTTCCAAGTCCTAATGTTTAAATAGTTAAGAATATTGATCAACATCACGTTGATCAAAGTTGCATAACAATCTTAGAAGGTAATGTAATTTTAAGTTACCTGATTAGCACAGATTATTTTTTATTGTCCTGATCTGTTCGAAAATAAATGCTGGCAAATGAGTAAAGAGTGTACTTTTTTTTCTACCCCATGTAAATCCAAATACTCACCTTGACATAATTTACAAATCATGGCTTAAAAAAAAAAAAAAAAAAAAATCACATCACAAGTGCTTAAAATAATTTACATAAATGTATTATTTACCTCTTTGCTCCTGCTGTGACTTCGTCTGTATTTTCTGTCCCCTGCAAAAAAAAAAGAAAGAAAGGGAAATAAACATTTCATAATTGCCTCCAAATTTATTTAATTGATTTATAACAACAAGTACAAAGAATTGCAAATTTCTATAGTCAATTTGATTTAAAAATAATTACGTTTTCGGTCCCTGGAGCGTGAGCGTGACCTAGACTTTAAATGATGGTGTTTGGAGCTTCTCTGTGATTTAGATGACTCCATACTATGTTTTTTTCTGTGGTGAACAGGAGATCCAGATCTTGCCAAGTCTATGGAGTCATTGTCACTTCCCTGAAACACAAGGACATGTCAATTCAAGTCAGTATCAAGTCCGTGTAGTAAAAAAAATAAATAAATAAATAAAATAAAATAAGTTGAAGGAAATTCCTTCAAGTTAATATAATACAAAACATGCCATAACAATTTCATATAATACAACATAAGTACAAAATAGCTTTATCGTGCATTACTAATAAAATTACTAAAAATTGCATTTCCTGTGTGCTCTGTACCTATCCAATATTTATGGTGGTGGATGATTCAATCACTGACCTAACTTTTGTTATTTCCACATTTATTAAGCGTGATCCTTAATATCGAATCATTTCCAATTAACATAACATAATTATCTCGGTTGCATTTGTATTTAAACAAAATATCTAAACCTCTGCCCATTACAACTAACACCCAGCTGCTTTGTTTTATAAGAATCATCGCCATCTAATTTAGCAACATCCCGGGAGCTTAACTTAGTTTCAGCGTTGAAGACGTAATTTTGGGTATTCGCATTGCAAAGGCCTTTTAGGAAAGACATTAAATACTACTGAAATAATATGTATTTTGTGTCGTATGTTGTAACAGACTGATAATAGATTATTGTTTACATCTAAATGAAGAACATTTATACTAGAATAACTGTATCGTTCATTTTTAAAAAACATTTTACTATAATTTCTTCGTTGCTAAGCTAACTACAGGCCGCCATCTTTGGAGGGATTTTTATTTTTACTCTGCTGCGAAATAAACAAAAACAGACTGTAAAGTAAATATCTTGGATTTTGGCTGCATCTCAATATTTTTTTGGGAACATGGAACTTACCGACATGACTTCAAGGCAGAACAAAAGAACGTATCAATGAATCTTAAATTCGCCACTAACGGACCAGGATGGACTGCTTCTGGCTACCAGGCCGCAGCTTCGCTTAGCTCAAAAAAATTTAAGGCTGCCAGGTTTTCATTAAGCATCCTTTATTCAGGCATTTCGGATACATTGTTTTCACAGACAGTATTTAATTCTATATGATTCTACAGCCTATTAGTTTTACATGATTCATTAAACGATTAAATATTACACAATATATGCATAAAATAAAGTAAGTTGTAAAGCATTTTACAATAACTTTAAATTTAGTATTTCTCGGTATTTACAACTTTAAAAGTTGTCAAGTATATATCTGTACAAATAAATTATGTTTCTTTCTACAAAAATGTTATAATATTCTTCATATAACAAAGGTTCTAAATGTTTAAGATATCTACATTAATCTTGGAACCAGAAATATTTCTACAAATGCAAATACTACGGTTGACATGTTCAAATCTGGCAACTTTCTAGTCCCTCCCATTGTCCCTCCAGATCACACTAACCCCTCATCAAGTTTCGCAGGCACACAATTGTTTTGAGATTGTGCCTTTCAAAATCAAATAATACAGAGACGTTGCGTAGAATTAAAGTATTAGTAATAGTAACAGTTCTTCTTCTGTGAAAACTTCCCATGCAATTTAAAAAAAATATGTGAGTTTTTGTAAATTCATGGAGTCACAAGTTACTGAACCTGGAAGACAAAGCGCAGGAAAAACAAAAACATAACCGACCCGACTGAATAGCGACCCGCCAAATTCTAAAGCTAATGAAGTGCAGTTAGGCTACTGCTCGGTGTTAGAGGCCGAAAACTCTTGAATTTGTTTTGTTGTTGTTAAAATCGGGTAATGATATTTATTCAAGAAATTAGATTAGATTTGACTAGCTCATCTCAACTTTTATTTGCATTGATATTCATGATAAAATTTTAGTCTTGGTTTGGGTAGCGTCAACGTCAATAGTTAAAAACAAGCTAGGTGTGTTTGGATTAGCGGATTCGTTATGTTTACATCTTGTTAGTGTTCATAGTACTTAACAAAATAACGATGTGGAGCGACGTTGAGCTGTTGATAAACGAGGACACAAACATCGTCCGTTATGACGGTGTGTCAAGGGAGGACAGTGGTAGCGGCTTGTACCAAGTGGACACACTCGTCAGAATCTCATCCTCTAATAAGGTAGCCATCCTCCTAATATTCATAGTTTTTAGCAACACTATTGAAATTATGTTCAAATAATTATTTGTTAATCCATGTAATCAAAGCGTCTAGTTTTTAAAAGGGGCGTGGCTACGACATAAAAAGGACCCTTTGCAAAAAGTAGTACACTTGAATTTTTTTTATTATTTAAGTATACTTGACTGTAAGTATACTATGGACCATATAGGAAGTATACTAAATGAGTTCTTCTTTAGACTATCAAACATTTAAAAATTACAATACACTAGTAAATAAATAGTAAACTTCAACTATTTTGCCTCACTTTTAGTAATATTTTGTGGTACATTTCAATAGACTATTTTAAAAAAAATGTAAGGTTTGTGTCACAAATTTTGAAGAATAGTTCTTATGGTTGATTTGCTGGAAATTCTGCCTCTTGCAGACACAGACAGACCCCCGGCTCTCATCTTCAAGTGGTCCAAATTGGAGTATCATTGTTGTTGACAACACAGTGATCCTGTTTGATCAGAGCTACCAGACGATCCTTTTGCTTCTCCACTTTGGTAAAGTGTCTCATATTATTTGTTCATCTTTTGATTGGGCTTTATACTTGAAAGCTGGAGAGATTTTGTCAAAAATCAGCCTTTGTGTGAGTTGTTTTTCTTTTAACCAAGGAAGTTTGATGTGTCATCTTAAGTCCTGTGAATAATTTGAAGCATTTTGTTTTTTGCAGATACGGATGTGGATACCATTGATGTTTGTCTGGAAAGAAAGTTTTTGGTGGTCTGTGAAAGAAATGGAAATCTTCATTTAATATATGTTCCACACAAGAAAATCCTCCTCACTAGAGTACGAGTTCTTTAACTTTAGTAAATGTTATTCATTTGATTCATCTATTTTGGGCTGCTAAAGTTAAAGATGTAGAATGATGATTTGTATTTCTATGCAGAGTTTGTATTTTATTGCACACTATCTTTTAATTTGAAGGCATTGGTTGAGAAACCATCCAGTGGAGATAAGAAAACCTACCGCTATCTCATCATAAATGAGGACAAGTCATCCTCAGGTGAAATTTTATTTATAATTGAAATTAATTGTATGAACGTCAATATGATATGTATATTATATACTGTATATGTATTTTATGGTTTGTTTTTAGTCTGTCTTCTGAATTTTAAATCCTAATGGTTTTTTTTGTTTTTTTTTTACAGGGACATACCATGTGTTTCTTCTTATTAAGAATGGCTTTTTCCACATCACAAATCTTTCACTGGCAAAGATTGAAGCAGGTAGAACTGTCAAATGATTTTCATTTGGGACCCCTCTTTTATATACTTTTAACGTGTGTTTTTTTGTCATTTAAGCTATTGAAAGAATGGATGTTGAAGCTCTGAAAGAGGTAAGTTAAGTTAGTTGTGCTTTTAAGCTATCACAAAACATCATTCCATAAACTAATATTTACTGGTTTTTATATTTTTCAGATCCAGAGTCTCATAAAGATAAACTTTTGCTCAACTGAGGATTATCATGATGAAGGTTGCAGCACGGCAGTGATGTTCAATTTAGGTCATGAAATTCACCTAATGATTGGGGTAATTTCTGTTTATCAATGTTGTGGTTTATTTTCCTTGTTACAATTTCTTTCTAAATGATTATACTTTATTATTTTGCTTTTTTATTTATTCATTTAAAAAAAGCATTAACGACGACTACAGTTTAGCTGATTTTGGTGAAAGTCCTACACATTTGATTTTTGCTTCTGAAACACTCTGAGGAAAGATATTACAGTTCTGAAAGTAATAGATTTATTTTTTTAACATGAAAAAGAAGTAAATTTGTCTTAAATATTTAGTCACAATCAAATCTTTTGACAGGGAGGTAAAGAACATGTCTTGACTCATTGGAAGATGGATCCTCTTCAGGGCAGGATGTGCTTTTCCCAGTCAGTAAACAGCAGCTTAATCCCAGGTAAACTGCTTGTTTCTGAGCATCATGTTTGACCAAACAACATTTAATGATGGAAAGAAATGGTTGTGGTTAGGTTTAAATTGAAGAAATATGATTAAAAACAAATGCCAGTTAGTCAGAAATAACAATTACAATGGCATCTTTTGTCTTCTTGCTGTTTGGGTTTTCAGGCGTGAGGAGGATGGAGGTGGTAGAAAATCTCCTTTACATTCTCGACACTGAGGTGAGTCTAATGGCGTCACCATCATCTGATCCTCGTTTCACAAATCTCTTCCAATTCAAATGGATCTATTTGTTATTTTGCTAATACGTGTTCGTAAATATTGGTTCTTTAAAGTATTTCTGAATGTTTTTATTGAATGTTCCCTGTGCCAGGACGTCTTGAGTGTTTGGGATCTGCACATCCTTGTTCTGGTTCATAGTTGGCCAGATCTGGCGATTCAAGACTTCGAACTGACATCAGAGTGTGGGTAAGCACTATAAGTGTGTGAAAAATCACCCTAGCTATCAGTATAATTATGTATGTGTCTGATTTAACATATTTGTTTGTTCCAGCCAAGACAAGGGTGGCATGAGGATGATTACACTGACAAAGAAAGACAGCAGTCAGGTAGACGCTCAGGCTAGTTTTAAGTAGTGATGTAAAAGATTTCTTTTACTAAAGAAAGTGTTTTTTTTTGTTGTTGTTTTTTTTATATAATTATTTTTATTGTTTCAGATCAGCTCACTGCAGATAAGAAATCTGCCCTCTATGACTGTTTGCTACTCTCTGGATGTCTCTTCAGTCTCTTGTCTTGTTCAAACAAAAACAAACGTGGTAAAAAAAAAATCAAAGTCTAAACACATTTAATTACCTATCTTTCTCTCTTTTATTTATTTATTTTTTTACAATGTTTTTGTATTTCTTGAATTACAGGACTCCATTTTTGTGGTTGAAGGGATTTATGAGGACCAAGAAAAGTAAGTTTAATTGTTTTTCATTGCACTTTCCCTTCACACAATTCTCATATTGGGCGTCTTTGTTCTTTATTATTTAGTCGGGCAGAGCCAGTAGCTGCCGTCGTTGTTAAATGTTTCACAGAGGCTTTGCCAGAGAACAGGTGACTCATTAAATTGAACGTCTTTGCATATTAACATTTGTGCCCCTAGTTTAACACGGTGATGGAACTGATCTCTCTTGTATTCCCTCCTTCTAGACTTAGCCGACTCCTTCACAAACACATGTTTGAAGAGGCTGAGAAGTTCGCCATCGCATTTCAGCTGGATTTAGAGGTTTTTTTTTTTTTTTAATCAGCATCTTTTTATCTTCCTTCTAAAATGAATTTTGCTGCCTTAATGTTTGATGTGATAGATATTTTCCCTTCACAAAATAGCTAACTGCTCCCCTTTGTTTAGCTTGTCTATAAGGTGAAGCTTGACTTTGTGCTGGAGCAGCTGGACTCAGCATCAGTGCACGGCTCTGGACAGGATGTGTGGTCTAAGCTTGTCGATGAGGCCAAAACCAACCTGATGAAAATCACAGTAAGTGTGACAGCTCTACTTTCACTTTTTTTTCTTTAAAAACTATTTTTCTGCTGCAGCATGTTATTTTGTATAGACTTTTTTTTGTTATAAGGCTGTATTCTTTGCAGGATGAGCAGTACGTGGTCGACTATTGTCTCAAGGCTCCTTGGCCGACCATCGAAACCACAGAAAAGATGTTAAACCACGCTGCTACCCGATATTCCTCCCTACAAATCCAGGAGGCCCTTGCCAGGCTGGCAACCTTTTGCTGCCTGCATGGCTTGGAAAACTTCAAGTAAAACTATCGGATTATTCTGCATTTTTAATACATCTTCTATACTCTGTTTGCTTTATTGTGTCAATTGATCTTTATTCAATATTATTCCTGTTTTCCTACCCACAGTGGCAATGCTTGGATTGAGTTTCTGCATAGCACTGACCATCTCAGGAACATTCTGACACATCTGAGAGAGGGAGACATGAAGGGGGCACAGCTGCTTTGGCTCAGATATGAGGTAACACACGTCTAATGCGTTCATCACTGGTAAAGGCATTAGCAATTTTACAAATTAAATCAGATTCAATTTATTCCCTTTTTTTTAACAGGGCCAGATCACTTTGGACTTTGATGAGACAAATCTTGAAGCCCTTCTCTCTGCCATCCCAGAGGACCTGTCATCTCAAGACCTCAGTCCATGGTTAAGGACTGTTTTGGTTCCTTTTGTGAGGAAAGTCCTCCCTAGAGGACAGGTGGGATTGTGTCTACTTCTTTTGTTGCGAACACGTCATGATCTTTTTATGAATGACTGACATGCATCCTTTTTTTGGCATGTGTTTGTAGAAAATTCTAGCAAAATGGCTTGAGCAGAAGGCAAGAAACCTGGAGCTGACTGAAAAGGTAAAACAGCTTTTTGATTGTCATCACTTCAGTGGAGAACAATAGAGTTTAGCATAATTATAATGTTTTACATTTTGTCTTTAAATCCATCTCTCTCAAACTGAGTTTCATTTTATTTTCTTTTTGACCTTTTGGATCTTAAAAGCAATTTACAAAAATGTGTTTGATCACTTGTGGTTAATATAATGTTTTTCTTAGGGTTCTTGGCCACAAAACGGACTGGATTTGGCCGTTCTTGGATTACCCTCTTTGTGGACGTGGAAGAAATCTCTTGTGAGATGCTTTACGTTTTTTCTTTATTAAAACTCCCTTTTCTATGTTTTTTTTAAATACTTTTTTTTGTTGTTTACATACTTTTTTTATTTTTATTTTTTTACTCCCACCCCAGGATGAAGATTATGGTTCGGATGAGGTGGAGAACCTCAGATCCCTGGTGTCCAACCTCCGCCAGCTGCTGGACCTTCACCAGAAATACAGCTGCAAACTTTCACTGTCGGTCCTGGAGAAGGTTAGTCTGTTACTATTATTATTATTACTATTGTGTTGCAGCATTAAGTGAGGACTTGTTCCCAAACTAGTCTATTATAACAGTGATATAAATGTAATTGCCATTTTTTTAGAAGCTTGCTTTTGATTTTAGGGGTAAAATCTTTGTCTGGTTAGTGTTTATGATTTTGTTAAATGTATTACTGATGTCTTTTGATCATAGTTATTACAAAAGCTTTTAACTTTGTCATATTTTCATATTAAATATAATGACTTTAGACTCAATAAAAAAATGTAATAACTCCTGGAAACCAACTTGAATCTGAACTTTCGGTTACATTTTGGAACCTGTTTAGCTTTAACCTAGTCCAGTCCTCCATATGTTGCTTTTTTATCACACAATTTTACAGTTCGCTGTGAAAAAATGGTTTAGAAATTTGAAATGCTTCTTCAAAATATAAAGGTTCATTGTGTGATACCTATTCCTTGTTTTTGTCCCAATTTATGATCTTGTGGTAAAATTTGCCAAAAATGTATAATTAATTGTTGCAAATCAGTTTTTTTACATTTTAAGGGTTTTTTGGTATGGATAAAACATTACATTTTAAACACTGACCTTGAATTTTTCTTTTTTTTAAGTAATTAATGTTTTTTTATGTCCTGTCTGTTTTCATCTGTTGTAATTCTGTTTTGTTTCTTTATTATTTTTTTCAAAGGGGACTGTTTGGAGTGTTGTGTTCTACATGCTCGACAAAGTTCCCGCTCCAGAACTGATAGCAGCCACCGTGGAAAACAGCGTTCTGCCGTACGCTTTAGAACACCAACTTCCTTTTGATGAGCTTCTGCTACGATATATCAAGGTAAATGTCATCTGCTGGGCACAGAAAATCATTGTTTTCTTTTTTGTTTTTATTTATTTATTTTTATTTAGGTTTTCAGGAAACTTTAGATTATTATGTTACATTTTACAAAGGTAGTTTATAACAAATGAAATGAAAAGAGAGGAAAAGAAAGACCCTTGTATGATTAATTGGTATAATTCATCCATGTAAAATGTATGTTAACACAAGTACTAAAAAAAAAAGAAAAGAAGTGAAAAGAAATCAGACAAATACAAAAAAAATAGATATGAAAAAAACACTATAGCATAGAACTTGGATGAGTCATGGATATCTATTATTATGACAGCTCTATCAGATCTCGTTTTACTATCCATTTTGTATTTATACAGTACTTATAAAGTAGGAATTTGACATCAGTCTTCCACAAAGTCAGATCTCGATTGTCTAATGTATTGTAGATGTCAGATTGTCCATATTATAAATGCTGAGCATCACCTTAACCCATTCTTCTAATTTATTCATGGTCTAGTAATCATATTTTTACTTGCCAACAGCATAATGCTCAAGATTTTATAGTCATCAGCTCTTTTCAAATTCACTACTTTAATCTTTCCCAGGTACAAAACCTCCAAAGTGAGTGGTAGTTCTGTCTTCAGGACTTCCTCCATGCCATCACAGTTTTCATAAATCCTGACAGTTTCTGTATTTTTGACTAGGATCTTCTGGAGCGCTGCAGTTCTCAGACGACAACGCTTTTCACAGAATGGGAAGCAAAAGCCGTGGCTGTTCTCGGCTGCATGAATGACTCTGATGTAAGTTTGTTTAGTTTGGATGTTTATTTTTTTTTTTTACTAAGCACATTTATAGCAATGGTTACAGTTCATCTAAATAATTAATAAGTAGAAAAAATTATTTTGCAGGATTAGTCTGATAATGACAGAAACTGAACTGAAAACTGTGCCATTTATGTCCATGTTAATTTCAGCTGAAGGTGGATGCTGTGCTGGAGATCATGCAGAAAGCTGTGGTTCCCTGGAGTAATGTGGTGGAGAAACTTGTTCAGCAGTACTTGGAGATGGATGGACCAAAGTATGATTTTTTTTTTTCATATTTTATTTTTTTTGTCATTATTAAATAATTAAAAAACAATTATTTTTATGCCTTTTTAATCTTTTTTTTTTAAGACAAGAGCTTTTAAAAGAGAGCTACAGGCTGATGGAGATAAGGAAACTTCTCAGGGGTTATGGCATTCGCAACTTCAATCTCTCTAACTCTACTCAAGTCATGGTAATCTTGACTTTTAAAACAAGATGTTGCTGCTTTTATAACCAGCCAAACCGATAAAGCCATTCACTGATTGTTTTAACCAGACGCTGATAAGATACATCCTGAAGCAAGACTTACCGATGTCTCTGGACGACTCCCTGACTTTAGCTGACGCTTACAAACTACCAACATCACAGATAAATTACCTTTATCTCATCCAACTGATAGGCCAACACAAGGTACTTTAACACCTAACTTTTCATTAAAAATGTATCTGTTTCTTGAGTTTTGATGAGAAGTTTTTTCTGTTTTTTTTTTCCAGACTGAGGAGGTTTTGAGTGTCTTAAAGCGATTGTCATCTCCAGAGGCAGAGTGTGTCATTGAGCATCTGACATCGTGGGCACAGCTGCAGTTGGAGGACAAAGCGCACATTTCTGATGAGGTGATGATCTAGTCTCATGCGTTTCCTGCAGTACCCCCTTTAAAATGGTCTGTCGTGTCGGAATTGAGTTTCAGGGAGTTTTTGCAGTGTTACATCTCTGCTGCAACCTTTTACATAAACATCAAGGATTAAGTTTACCTAGTTGCCTCTTGTCACCATTGTAAAACTGCTTGTTTAAATCTTGAATAAATAATACAGCAAAACAGAGGGATAATTTAAGAAAGTGTACAGGTGCATCAGAGCAATTTTCTTAAAGATTTACTTTAATTTTAATCACTCTTGTGAGGATTCTAAGAAATACTTGAACTACTTCCATACAAAATGTTCAATATCATGTTCTAACAGTCAAAAAAATGTAAAAAATCTTATTTTGAGCTGAAAAGAAAATGGAAGACTTGATATCATAAACTCTGGTTCAAAAAATCTTCTAATGTGTCAAGTTTCTCTTGCTCTGTTTTTAACAGCACAAGAAACACCAGATGGTTGTAGCTCAAGTGATGGTGGAGGCGCTGAAATACTTGCATGTAATACAAAAACGTAAGTACTTGTTTTTTTTTTTTTGCACTACTATTGTCAGGTTGACACCTGTAAAAATCTTTTATTAGTTTCAGTTGCTTTGAATTTAACCTGCTTCCTGGTTTTTATTATGCTGAAGCACCTCGAGATTTTAGAGTTTTCACATATTTAGACAATCTTGACTAAACACAAAAATACAGAAAAATCATATATTTTTTCAAAGTTGAAGTTTGTTAATAAAAACATATTAAAGTTTATAATATTGTCAGAAAAAGACAAAACTCCTATAATCCCAAATAAAATCTTTGGTTGTGTTGTGCTGTCCCATTGAAACCACACACACGAACAAAGTCTTTGTAACACTTAAACATAATTTGTTGTACACACTTGAAATCACTTTTTATTTTATTTATCTTTTTTTAATTTAAAACCATTTTCTAACACTTTCACTGCAGTCTGTTTGGCCAGCTGTTGTAGATCACAGCAGCAGGTCTCATTGTGAGAACATCAACCTGAATGTAGAACATCTTTAGACAAATAAAACCTTTTAACTCATGCATCCTATTTCAAACTGCAGTTGCAGTCATAGGGATTATATTTGTGAACTTTTATTTCTAATATGGACACCATATTTGCAGAAGATGCTCTTAAGTGCATGGAGTGCGAGAACAACCTCATCATGTTTAAAGCGATCTCCCACCTTCAAGTAAGCCTTGTTCTAAAGTATGTTTTGTGGTTCTTGAATTGTATCTTTTTTTTTACCCATAACCTTTCTTTTTTATACTTCAGGAGGACTTTGACGTTTTCTTCACACCTACCAACTTTGAAGATCCGAAAATTAGAAAACAAATCCAAGAGCGCCATATTACTGCATATGAAAACACTCGATCCCGACACTCTTCCAAGCAGAAGACTGTGACAACTCCCGTTGTGGCTAATGATCCGGACGGAAAGACAAAGACTATTTCCACAGAGGCCGGCTTACGCCGACTGGGGAGACAACTTCAACGCACAGAGCAGGAGCTCTGGTCGGATCTGGGTCTGCGGGCTCTGAAAGTGGGAAAGGTGGACAAGGCGCTCAAGATCTTCAGGTCTACATGAATAAACATATATTTTTATTAGACCAGAGATGGGAAACTGACTAAACTCTTGCTTAATTAAGAAGCAACTGGTTATTAACTTCCTTTTTTTTCTCCCCTGGTTTACTTAGCGAGCTGTATGAACATCACTGCAACAGCAGCACCGGGAAGGTTTTGTTCACCGCCGCAAGGATGCTGTGTCAGATGCTGGAGGCAGATGTTCCCATGGTGATTCCAAAGGATATGGACCTACCAGCAGTTATTCATGACCTCGCCTGTCAGGCCATCAGCGTGTGTCACTCTGGTAAAAGAAACTCAATAAACATACCACACAAAATAAAATGGCGTTGACATTTAGGGGAAAACTAGCTAATATGCTTTATATATTAACATGTGCATAAGATGGTATTTACAACCATGTTTGAGGTTTTGTACAAGTTGCTGAAATTATGTGAAAAATGGGCAGAACAAGAATATTTTAGCTGCAAAATGTGTGCTGCTCCAGTCTTTTCTGCAACATGAAATATAAAAAATCTAATCATTGCTACAGATTTGCTCCTGGACTGTTTGGAGCTTTGCAAAGGCACACGGACAGCAATGGATGTGTACCAGCAGTGCCAGTTATCTGATAACTACGGCTTCATAGCCAAGGTCGGTATCTTGTCTTTTCCATGTTAATTATATTGTTATGCGTTTTATTTTTTTGGTTGCTGCTAAAACAGTGTGTCTGATACAAAAAAAATTGAGAATAAAAAAAAATGTAAATGTGTACATTTGCAGTAAATAAAAAAAAAATGAACAAGGTGCAATCTGATGTTTTGTATTAGCCCATAAGACCAAATTTTCCATAGAAATAAAATAATGTGGAACATACCTCAAGCTAATTGGAGCACAGAACACATTTAATATATTTTTCTGTTACACTGATGTCACCAAGGTTCTTATGAGTAAAAAAAAACATTTATATATATATATATTTTTTTTTTGAGAAATTGAATGGTTCAATGTTGCAGGATTTCTCTGTGGAAGCTGGAAAAGATCACCATTCTCAGTGGACGTTTCAAGATGTTTTCAGTGAGGACTGCATTGTTCTGGATCCATTGTCGGTTCTGCCTGTGCAGTATGAAATTACCAACTGTCTTCTCCCTCTATCTCAGGGTAAAATCTTGCTTTATCTTCATGCATTTTACTCTATTTCCAAAAGATAATTGTCTTTTGCAAGGTTATATCTAATTTTTCTTTTTCTTCTTTTTCCTCAGATGCTAAACTGTACCCGCTGGACTGTTCCTGTCTGTCCCATTGTTCATTTGCTGACGGTACGTTTTGTAAACTTGCTTTTGATTTCTTACATTTCCCCTTGCTTCTTATAATTGATGTAGCTAATCTTTAGTCTCTTTTTGCTTATATAAAGGTTCAAACTACTTGCGGGTGCTCCTCGGGCCCCTTTCCAACATGCTACAGATGCTGCAGGAGTGTAGTCAGCTGGAATTAGCCCTCAGAGTTCTTGTTAACTCATATGGCAGCTGCCTGCAGCATGTCACCTCCAACATCATGGACATAAACCTAAGTGTGCAGGTATACTATCTTGAAAAGCCTTACTGGATTAATGTCATGTTTGTGCTGAAAACTTTACTGATCTGTCCCCGTTTCTCAGCTTTACGATCCTCAGGACCTTAAGAAGTACAGCTTGTGTTTAAACAACTTCCAAAAGACGACAACTTCCACTCTAAATTCCGTGGCTGTAGCTCTGTTAAACAAGGTGGGATGATCAAGTCTGGCATCACTATGGGACAGAATATTTCCAACACTTGATTGAAAATGTACTGTTCACCTTTGAATTCCAGGTGTTCAATTGGAGGGTGGTCGATTGTGATTTGGCTATAGGCCTCTGCACACTCCTCACCAGAGCAGAAGTTTTCAAAACTCTGTGGAAAGTCATCGACAACACTTGGCAAAACTATGACAAGATTTTGGTATGGCGCATAGTCTGTTATCCTTATTGGCATACACAATTCTTCTCATCTTCTACTTATTTGTCATAAAATACCTTTTACAGAATGTAGAGACACGGATATTAATTTTGTTGTCAATTAACTGTTACAGGCTGTTGCAAAGATTGGAGCCAATCTCAGCTGCTTGTACAAGGAACCAGAGGAACTGAAGAAGTTTCTCTCTGTCATCACTGATGCTGAATGGGGCATTAAGCTTGGCAAATTAGAGGTAACTCAAATCTCCAAAAGATGTTTGCCTAAAATAGCAGTCTTTATGTTTACTATCTGTTCTCTACCTTTATGTCAGATATCTATTCAGCCAGTATTCCGCCAGCAACCAGAGATGAAGAGTAATTTGATCCCTGTTTTGGTGAAGAACAAAAAGATCACCCCAGATGTCATCCTCCAGTACTGCAGGTCAGTCAACCTATTTAAACTTTTAATAATTTATGCAAAAATGAATTGCTACTTGATCAACAGATTTTGGAGTCTCCCTGTACTAAAAGTCCCTCTTTGCCCTAATGTAGCACCTTTGGTTTGGATCGTGACCATGTGATCAACCAGTACATTACCACCTTACTGCTGCTCCAAGAGGATGAAGACAATATGGAAGCCCTAGCTTCAGGGCTTGAAGAGGAGGTGCAGTCTTTGTGTCACGCTGACGCTCTGGAGCGAGTCCTGCAGATTATCCCGATGTTGCACAGCACCAGCGAGCTGACTGGCAACCTCTGTGCTGCCATGTTTAAGGTATAAAAAGTACTTTGATTAAAAAAAATCCTGCTCCATCTTATAAGACTTTCCACAACAGGCAACGATAAATTAAATGGCTCGTTAAAAGACCCCCTCTGATGAAAATAGTGTTTTTAACATGTTTTTATGACATTTCTCTAATGATGGATGGATGGAGTTCAAAATTGCATTTCTGAGTATTACATTATTTAGATCAAGAGCAAATGAAAAACAAGACATTTGGAAAAGAGCTTATTTGTGGCGCAGAAAATGCACTGGGTGAGCCACAAGCTCTCAGCAACAGGGAGGGGAAGGGGGACGTGGTTGCTCTGTGCCAACGGTCTCCTCCCACAACAATGTCACAGATTTTTGAATTTTGGCTAAAAACTGCATAATCATTTTTAAAATTCCACTGGGAACGCTTTTAGAAAACGCCAAAGGATAATTGGAGTGGGTCTTTAAGTGGTCAACCTGTACAGTCCTAATATATTCAAATGCATGAACTCTGGCATTCGTTTGTTACATTATTTTTAAGTTTAAAATAAGAAAAAATAATATTTTGCCACTTTAAATGTAAAATAATGAGTACACATGTACAAATGTTTGTTCATCAGTCCATTGTATATTTATTTATAGTTTTGAACTGTACAATTTAAAGTTTATGTGTCTATATCATTAATTGAAAACTACAATAAAGACACAGCTGTAACATCAATAGAGTATAACTATTTAAGTAAAGTGCAGTCTAACTTTTTTTGTTATTTTTTCTTATAAAGCTCAGCCCTTACAACTACGAGAGGATAGAAGTGGTCCTAAAAATCATCCAGGCTGCAGATGAGAATGTGGCCACCTTCTCCGTTAGCCAGGTAAAATAAATTCAAGCTGTCATATTTGAAATGAAACAAGCCATGCAACTAAAACTATAATTTATTCCACAGGCAATGGGTCTCCTTCAGCACCTTAAGTCCTACAAAAGGGTCTCTCCTCCAGCAGATGTGGAGAACACGCATCTGCTTGAAAACGGCTTGCTGCCGAACCCCCTCTCCAACAGCAGACTGCCTTTCCATTTGCTGCTGCAGTCCAAACATTACTGGAAAATTATCTGTGAGTTAATGTTCCAGTTCAATCCATACAAATCTGTATTACTTTTCATTTGTTTATCCATAAACCAACTTAATTTTAAGCATAATGACAAAAAAATTATTTTATATTGAAGTTTTTTTGGGCATATTTGATTAAAATTTTAATAAAACCACATAAGTTTTCCATTATTTTATCTTTTTTTTGTTTAGCTCCTGAGCTAAGTGAGGAGACTTTCCCTACACTACTTCTTATTAGCAAACTTATGAAGGTATGCTGTTATAAAACCTCACTTTCCTCTCCATGGAAAACATTTCTTATAGTTGTTCTTATGTATTATCTTCCTGATTCTTTCTAGGTGAGCCTCGACAAGTTATACATGTCAGCAGCAAACCATGTGTTTGAGAAAAAGATTAAACCTTTACTCCTGGAGAAAAAGAAAATGGGTCACAGCTATGCCTACAACGAGCAAACCTTTAAAGTGGCCAAGACCATGATGATGTACATCCAGTGCATCCAGAGCCCGGAGTGGGCAGCTGCTACAGCCCACAAGATAACACAGGAGCTTCCACCAGGTTTGAGCTGTACGGTAATTACACTGCTCTTCTCTGCTTCTATTTGTCATTAATCTTTCCTGTTCTCTCCAGGTTATGAGAAAACACAATCTCTGAGGTTCTGTTTGGTTCTTGGTGATGCATGGCTCCGGGACCCAAACTTAGAGGTTCTTCTTGATTTTTATCTTCAGATTTCATAGGATTTAAATAGTTAGATCGCTTGTGTTAAATGTTTACATGCATCTGCCTCCCTTCAGGAGGCTGCAAGAGCCAGAGGAGAGACCTTTCTGTCCAAGCTGAAGCTGCAGTTTCAGCGCTCTGCCACTGAGAATGTGCTGATGACTAGCCAGCTGAGCAACCCTGAAAACCTGAAACTGACTGGGCTTCCAGGCAGGCTTGTTGTGGCCTTGTACGAACACAACAGCGTGGAGCAGCGTTATAAGGAGACGGGGGTTCAGAATTACCCAGGTGAGCAAGTTTAAGCTGTTTCTGATCAGGTTTGTTTGACCTCCTTCTAGTTATGTTTTTTTGTCATTGTCATTATACTAACAGCTTTTTCTTCTTCTTCTTTTTTTTTTTTAAATGTCTCAATGCATCAGACATACATGCTGCAGTCAAAGAAATATCCACAATCAACAATGTGGATCTCAAAAAAATCCGCAACATGCTTTTAGAGAAATGGATCTGCAAGACGGGTCCAGCAATGACCAGGGTTTGTTAAGTTTAACTTACTTAAATAAGTTTTTAGACTTTCCATGTTGATGAGCTACATATTTTTGTTTTATTAATTTCTTTGTTTGTTAAAGGAAATGGGAATTCAAGACTGCGTCACCAACATTGATGAGGACCCGGACTTAATGAGGTGCAGAATTTTACTTTAATTCTTCTTAGGAATAAAACTTTCAATAGTACATGAATTTATAAACCGTGTATATATTTTTTGTTTTACTTTTTTTTATGTAATTCGGTTAAAATACTTAATTGATCCTCAAATCACTTTAGATATACCTATATTTGTTTATCTGCAATAGTTTACATTTTCCCTCATCTGTTAGGGTTGTCTACATGCTGCAGTCTTTCTCCATGGAGGACGCATTCCATATTTTAAGCCCTATCTTGTCTGCTGAAACTTGGGTATACTCATTTTAAAACTATAAGTAAATCATTTGGTACTTATTGGTGGCAAGTTATATCATTTTTGGACTTTCGTAGCCCTTCAGCACATCCGGACCTCGCCTGACCTTCTGCCACCGGACCCGGGCGCTGCTTTGTCTCGTCCGCCTTGTCGATGCAGCGATGCTGGAGGCTCAGCTGCAGATCCCCCGGACCAAGCTTCTGTGAGAGGCCAAGACCAGATTCAAATGTCAATTTGTGAATTGAAATGTAATCATCAGCATTGTTGTCTGTTCATGTGCAGAAATTACCTGAAATGCTACATCTTTGTGTCTCAACTGGAAGCTTTGAACATCCCGTACACAGTCCAGTCCTTTCTCAATAGTCCCAAAGAAGGCTTGGTGAAAGGTCTGTGGAAGAACCACAGTCACGAGCCACAGGTATGGTTTAAAAAAACGTGGGAGCCAATCCTTTAAAGTCGCTTTAATTTAGATTTACTTGATATGAAAAATCCAACACAGATCTGGAAGGAAATTGTTGTTTGTCATGTCAGGCTGTGCGTCTCGTGGCCGACCTGTGTTTGGAGTACCAGGTGTATGATCCTCAGCTGTGGAACAGTCTGCTTCAGAAGCTCCTGGGCTTCAACTTGGTAAGCAAACAAGCGACTAAATTCCCTTTTAATCATAGCTTTTAAATGGTTTAGGAAGATTTTTTTTAATTATTTTTTTACGTTTTCAAATCAAAAATGACAAGTTTCCATATGATTGCTAAAAAATATCTTTAGGGGGTATTTGCTAAATTCTTTGTAAACACAGTTTGTGGTTACAATTAATGCTGAGTATTCTGGATTGTGTTTCTTCAACTACATGAGTTTTTTGTCATTTATAAAAGAATATTGCTCTATTTTCTCTCTAAATAATCCAGAATGTTATTTATTTTTTAGTAAACAATTAGAGAAATTGTGTAGTTTGTTAAACATAAAAAAACAAAAACTAAATTTGTAATAATTATTTATTTTTAAAAAAGCGACCAAAGAAGATGATTAATTAAGAAGGAGTTATTTGTTTTCAAAAAAAATTAGATGGAAAATTTTAACTATAGATGCAAAGAAAACATTATTTTATTCTCTTCATCATTTGCTTAAATATTTAATATTATTTGAGAAGGTTTCTTCAACCACTCAGAAAATTCAAAACCAGTTGGAGAGTTATGTAAATTTAAAGCAAAATAAATTAATTCTTCTTTTAACAAGAATTTATGCTTTTAATTATAAAAGTATAAACCAAATGAAGAGTATAAGTTTTACAAAAAAAGAGAAAGGCAAAATGTGAAAGAACTGAGTGTTGGGCCTTTTTATTTTGACACTAATATTTTCCTCTGCAGATCAGTCATCTTCAGAAAGTCCTTGAAGCAATTGTGTCTGTTCCAGCTCTGTGGGAGGTAAGGTTACAGAAATAGTTTGATTTTACAAATTTCAAAATCCCAACATGTCTACGTTAAACTAAGAGATCAATTTTTGAGCTCTTTTCCTCTGTTTTTAACCAAGAACAGATAATAATGCATAATTTAAAAAGTACTAGTAATTTTTCCAGCATTAAAGCAACAAATGTTTTGCAAACCGTTCCATGTGTCACGCCATAAGACACCAGATTTAACATTTTTATCGTAATGTTGTGAAATAACGGCTTTAACAGGTCAGACAATTTCTTCCCTTTTTTTAAATTTCATTTTCAGATTCCAAGTTTCTGTAGGACTTGGAGGAGTATCATTCTGGCACCTTTTGTCTCAGGTAAAAAAGTCGGTAAAAACTGTTAGAGCCGATGAGTTCCGATAGTTTCATTGGACTGTGGATCATTAAAGCATTCTGTATAGATGTGAAGTTGATGGATTGATGTTACTGGTACTTCAATAATCATCAAATTATTCTGCAAAAAAAATACTACTATTGTTTTTTTTGTTGAATGTTGACTGTCAAATACTGTTTAAATGAAGTGTTGTGTTTTCTTGGTGACAGCCTCAGTTCCTCTAAGTCCAGAACAACAAGCAACTCTCTACAGGACTTTTGTTCTTCTACTCAAGTATGTTTCTCTAAATTAGACTATAGGAGATTAGTATAGCTAGAATGTGTCTACATGTACTCTGAAGTGGACAAAAGACTGTTTATGGGTGTTTTAATAACTTGTAGGAGTGTGAAGTGGGGGGTTTATTGTTTAAATATGAGAGAAAATTGTATTAAAGTTGCTCAAGTCTCTTAGTAAAGAGTAACAGAGACCAGAATAAACAGAATATATCTTACTTTTTGGTAATTTATTTGTAAAATATATAAACACATAAAAACAACAGCCAGACTTCTAAACAAATGACACTATAAGAAAAGAAGGGATGTGGAGAAAGCAATTTTATTGAATTGAGTTTTAGTTGACAAGAGTAAAAGTGACTTGATTGTACTCTAAAGATGCACAGGCTCCCTTTTACTGCTGAGGATGGAAAGACCCACAAGCGACTAAAAATAGATTAATTAAAAACAAAGAGATAAGTTCAACCCCTCTTAAAAGTGTCATTTTATATATGAAAAAAAGTTGTTTTTTTCATTGTTTGCTTGCAGTCATATTCTCTGAAAGTGTTTGAATCAAAGGTACTACAAAATATTGTATAAACTTTGCAAAATACACTTATACGCTGAAAAAACTTGAGTTAAATGCTATCCTGTTTTCACTATATCTGTTCCTCTCTTAAATTTCTTTCCCAAGGTGCCCTTTCCTGTTGAATTTGGACTTGATTGGAATTGCAAACCGATTTGCGCAGTTCAACCTCCCCGCCTTTGCCCTGGGAACTCTCCTCCTAATTCCCTGTGCCAGCAAAAAGGAACAGCAGATTCAAGTGAGATGCTCCAGAAATATGCACAGTCCAATATGTAACTCTGTTGTTAGGATTTTCTCATAGTCGTGTCTTTTGCTTTTTCCAGGGCTTTCTGTCTTTGTGTAACCCAGTGACAGTCCTGGAGCAGGTGGAAGAACTCATGAACACTGGCGAATTGGCTGGAATCCCTTCACAGGTATGATGGCATTGTGAGTTTTAGTGTCTATGTTTGCGTATTACAGCTAATTCATAATTACTACACAGAGATTGTTGCTAACTCAACCAAAAGCTGCAACTTCCTGTTTCATTAAACCACATTTACCATCACTGGCTTTTGAGCTGCTTGCATTAAATTAATTGACTTAATCAGCCAAGATGTTGAACAGGAACTTGTACTTGATCATGGCAAGATAAAGAAACCAGAGCACTTCCTTCTTTGTCATCTATTATGGCTACTAAAACTGTCACATTTTGTCCTTCCATTTAACTTTCTGTTGAGTTTTTAGAAAGAGTCTGTAAACCGAAAATAAACTGTGCTAAAACATGTTAGCATTTCTGAGTTCTTGCTTTTATTATGCTTCAGATCAGGGAGACTGTGCTAACATTCATCAGCCAGAACGGCCAGCACCAGAAGCTAATGAAGACCAAGCACTTCGATCATCTGAAAAAGCTTATTTTCTCACGAGGCCAAACTGAGCAGGTGAAGGATTTAGTCGATTACTTGACCAGCCAGAATTGGTAAGTTACCTGCATATTGAGTTTGCACACTTTTTTTAAGTTGCATATACTCAAAACACATGAAGATCAAAACTCCCCAGAAGCTCTAGAATATCATGGTAGTGTCTGGATTAGTAATTATTCAGCTTTGATTGAGTTGTAATAGGATTCTCTGCAGAGTTTGTAACTCATTTTCAGCTAATTTTATTAAAGTTTTTTTCACCTCAAAATACGTATAAATATTTTTTGAGAAATATAAATAATGGTGCTGTAACAGGATTTGACAGGCTTGCTCTAAAAAAGAAAAAAACTTTGTATTTATTTCGAAAATTCAAGAGTTTTGTTGTTGCAATAAATAGTCATCTCAAACTGACAGATTTTTTTTTATGGCTAGATTTTATAGTTTTTGGGTACAGATGGTGAGGATCCACTACCATATTGTAAAGCTATTTGGGTCTAATGACTGGGAACCTAATCGCATCAAATCCTGAGGTTGTACAGTCACAGACCGTCAGACCTGAAATAATTGAATGAAACCTCTGCTGCAGACTTTCCGTTTTCCCATTAGCAGATCTGTTATTCATAATAAAATTAGCAATGTGTGCAGGTTGTTTTTCCATCCAACGAAACAGAAAACGACAATTGACGTGATGAAATCATAATTGTGTGATTGACTCATCTGAATTCTAGTAATTTGATAAAATGTGTTTCATGAAATGGAAATTAAATGAGTGAGTAAGTGCTTCTGTGCCACAGTGCTGAAATTGACTGGACCGGTCTTGTGCATGTATACTGGTAAAAAAAAAAAAATCTAAAGGATGCTTCTTTTCAGTTTGAAACTGAGGCAGCAGCCAATAAAAAAGTGAAATATCTCTTTAAAGGTCTAACTAAAATCTACTTTTTTGTTTTATTTTTTTCAATAAATCTCAAAATTACATAAATCAGAGAGAAATGACCTGAAAATGTATAGAATTTATCTTTTAAATATTTATTTAAATTACAAATCTTTTGTATTTCAATGTGTTTCCTGAATTTGTGTATTTTGTTAACAATGGCATTAGCATTTTGTTGCTTTGCAGCTACTTAATTTTCTTTCTAATTCTATTCCAATACATGTGCAAAGTGTTAATTAAAAGCAAAACTTATATTACTAATACTATATTTTTCAGTAATTATCCAATGTTGTGTTGCATATTTAAGGTTCTGGGTCATTCTGAGTTTGAAAGCAAAACATTCATTAGAATTTACCTTTTGTTGTCTTCATTTTCTGCACTTTAGTGAGGATGACGCCGACCTGCTCGCCCACGAATACTCGAAGCATCGCGAGAATCAACAAGGAAGATCTCTAAAAAGTGAAATAAATGGCTGCATGAAGGTAAAGTAGTACAATTTAGTGATAGCAAAATTTGTGTGGAGCAAGAGAGATTGCTTTAGAATACATATGTATTGTTATTCTTTAGATATTCATTTATTTGCTCTGTGAACAGTCATTTGTTTTTCTAGTTTATCTTTAAGTCATTTTTGTCTTCCAGGAATATCTTCACTTGCAAAATGGAGTGTCTGGATAAAGCAACAGTCTCTCCAGTTGGTTTATGCACTCTTACTTAGGCAGAAATGCTATATTTATACCATTTATCTTTGATTTGTTAAAGAAATGTTGAAATAAATCAATTTTCATATTAAATTCTCTTCAAAATATTTTGGAAAATATCTACGAGCCGCATCTTCCACGAATCGTATGTTGAAAAGTGCTTGAAACAAAATCAATAATTTATAAATATGAGAACAAACTCACAAGAATACCTTCAATTTAAGAACAATATATTATATTTACTTGAATCTCATTTGATGGATATTAATGAAAAACAAACATAACCATTCTCAAAATATTTTACAAGCATGTTACCACTTTTATTTTGTCTGTGTGTGTAAAGTTAATGAAGTTTTCAATGTAAAAATAATGGTACCTAGTTTTTTATTGAGAAAAATGTTCCACATTTCAAATTGAATCATGACTACTGAATTTCTTCAAAAGGCTGGCGACCAGCTCATGGTGTACCGTTTTTGCTCATCCGTGGCAGGGATAGGCTCCAACAACCCTATGACCTCAAAAGGGATAAAATATGAAATGGATGGACTGCTCTAGATGAACTAAATATGGTTTATTTGCTGATTTTTGTGGCGATTGTTTCAGTTAAGAAGCGTTCGTTTGCATGGAGGAGACAGGATGTGATACAGGAAATTGAAGGAACAAAAGCCCCTCTGTCAACACCAAAGAGCCTGTGCAGAAGTCACATGTTGGACATTTGTTTAATTTGGAGTTTCCTCCATGCTGAAAGTTTATTTCATGGTTCCCCCAAGTATTCAAAAATAAAAAAAAAAATTTTCTTTCCCACTTTGGAAAATAAATGAATAACTACATGCTATTTTATCCCTTGATGCTCTTTTTTTACTGTTTTTAATTCATATTTTTGAATACAAGTCTGCATTTATTGCTTCAACAAAAGAAAAAACATTAAATAAAACTAAACACATTGAGTTGAAAAAAAACAACTCAATTTTAGTATACACAAAGTCAGAAGGAGAAGATTTATTTTTTAGCATTAAGCCACAATATGCACTAAACATTAAAAATACATTTTCTAGAGACATAAATAAAAGCTAATATTTAAAATAAAATAAAAAATAGACCGCTGGTATACCCAAGTATATCAATAAAGTTTAGGTAGAAAAAATATGTTTAACATGTGATGGAAATTTTAAATACTTGTCAAACTTTTGACTCGGAACAACAGTGCGGTTTTCATTCTGATTGTGTAACAGTTGATCTATCTACATCTTAAACAGAGGTCCTTAGGGTTCAAAGGAGTTTTGAGTTTGAAACATCTTTCTTAAAGCTCTATATTTCAAGCCTTTTACGAACTAAGTGACTATTTTGTTAACATTACAACATAGTCAGGATTGAGGAGTCCACTGTCTATAAATCTAGTTTGTTTTTCATAAAATCTGTGACTCTAAGCTGCTTAAATGTTTGTCTTTAGTGCTGTCTAGTGGACAAAACAGATACATTACAGGATTGTAATGTAGGAGTACCAACAGATTTTTTTTTTCCAATTGAATCACTAATGTGTAAACAAATGTGTTTATTTGTTCTCAAATCCAGAGAAAGTGCTAAAACAAGTCAGAATGAAAGCAAAAAAATGCTTATAGTTTCTATACTTTTAGCACACACCTGAAGATGCACATCCTTCTTCTAGCATGACTTCATTTACCAACAACAATGTCAAAACATCGGTCACTTTCTTTTCACTTGTCAAGCGTAGCCCTCAGCTTTTTATCCATGGATCTGACAGGCTGTGTCGCCTCACAGATTGGCCTCTGTTCCTCAATGAATGTGCATGCAGATCGGAGATGGCTTCAAAAATGTGAATCAGCCAGTTTAGCCTGGAGGACTGAAAATACGTCCTTTTGTGTCTACCTGTTGTTGTCCCATCAGCGCTTGTGTTTCCTGACCAACATACCTGGGAACAAAAAAAATGGTTGCTGCTCCACCCAACACACCAAACAAGTTCTTCCAGTCATGCACAATTGAAACGTTAAACAAAACTAAAGGGTTCTTCTACTCATAGCCTTGAATGTGAAGTTGTGGGGAAATGTTGCTTGCTCAAGTTATCCTGAATGATTAAAGTATTTGAACCTGATAAGATTGTTGTGCATGTAGAATCAAGAGATGAAAAATATTAGGGATATATGATTGAAAATTGGCAGTCAGATCATGTTTCACAGCTAATAGTTTAGAGAAGAAAGCAGGAAAGGCTAAAACACATAAAGAACATGATTTTTTTAAACTCTAGAAACCCAACCTGAGTTGGCAAACATGGTTTCACTTGTAAAAGTTCAACGCAGGTAATGCTGAGCTCACACTAAGTTAAATTACATCCAAGGGTGTAACAACTTAATTGATGCATTGATATATATTCAACCAGATTGATCTATCTGACAAGTTATTATTCTAATCAACCTTTTATTAAATCATTTCAAAACAAAATAAATAGGAAAATACCATTTGGATTGAGACGTAGTAGGTTTATTTTAATGTAAGTTAGTGGCATCATAGTGAACAACACACATGTGATGGCAGCAAACAATGATCTAGCTATCATTACAGTCTAATATGTGGAAATACTTTGAATTTAGCAATGACATGTGACCATAGTGTGGGAAAATGTTCTAAAAATGTATTATTTTTATATGGAAAAGCAACAGTGGGCTGAACTTTATGAAACTAAAATGTGAATGGATTTGCCATAAATTCTTATGTATTTGTTGTTTGTACACATTTAATTGACACTTGATTGTCATCCAAGAAATACAAGAAATCTGGAAACCATCCGCTGCACTATTCAGTACCAGGTATTTATCTCACTGGTTGAATATTTTGGCGGAAGATGTCCTGGATTGATCGAGTATTATTTAAATCTCACTTCACCAAGTGGACCAAGATTTGCATAAGTTTTCACTGCAGTCACCAATTCTTGTGTTCTTTTTTTGAGGAGGATTCATCAGACCCCCACAAGCTGATATCAGTTTTAAAGGAGATGGAAGACTTAAAAAAAAAAAAACATTTGTATTAAAATAAATAAAACACAACACGTATTTTAAAGTTTAAAACAATGTTAAGCTCTATCCACAAATGTATCCATATTAAAGGAAGTTATATTCCGCCACAAACTAACTTGAAGGTGTTTAAAATATTGTTTTAAGAGAAATTAACATCCGTTTAGTCTTTTTCCTTACGCAGAAAATATCCTCATTCTTGGCTGCCACACCAAAACTAAGCATCAAACCTGGCAACCCTTACCCCAAACAGATAAATATAGTCTTTTAAATTAAAACTACAACTTTTTTTATTTTTAATTATGACGTTTTGCATCTCATAAACTCATTAAAATTGCTTCTCAGTTGAAGGAGTGGTCCAGGACATTAGTTTTAAGTGTTTAATTGTGTGTTTTCTTCTTTTTTTTTCATCTCTAATATTTGGATATAGTAGCCGGGGAAAAAAACGTTTTTCTGTAAAGTAACCAATTTTACTGCAATGGGAGAGCAGAGGACAAAGAAAGCAAAAAACACGGAGAGGTTATTAGAATTAAAACCAGGTTGTGTCGAGACACAAGTCGTGTGGGAGGCTGTTTGCTGCATCTGACATCAAGACGAGGGCGACGTCGATTTCCTCCACCTTTAGGGGAGGATCCGTCCACGTAACGCAGAGCAGAGGCTCGCTTCCTTTCCTCCTTCAGCCGCGGCGCATCAGCACTAATGAAGACATAGCTTGATGATGTTCTCACGGAGACACGCCAGAAGCTGCAGTTAATGCTCTCCGACGCGCATTTCTTTCGTTGTTTTTATAAATTATATATTTTTCGCGCGAGTGTGTCTGAAGGAGAGGAGATTCATTCTTTCTCGTAAAGCGCTTTTTGTACAGATTAAAGGATGAACCGGTCCACACGAGTGAAAACCAGGCGGACCGAGGCCAACCTCGGAGCAGAGAGGGATCATTTCGAGAAACAGCAGGTACATTTCAAACACAGCTGATGGCGGTGATGGTGATGGAGGACTTTTATTTTGTTAGGGTTTTTGGCCACAGATGTTACATCAGTAGTTATCAATAAAGGTAGAATGTAC
Source organism: Oryzias melastigma (assembly GCF_002922805.2). Taxonomy (NCBI): domain Eukaryota; kingdom Metazoa; phylum Chordata; class Actinopteri; order Beloniformes; family Adrianichthyidae; genus Oryzias; species Oryzias melastigma. The sequence continues at coordinate 18,037,791 of NC_050520.1, forward strand.
GGGGTTCCGAAGGTGCCAAAAATGTTCTGCGTTAATCTTAAAACGCAAACACTGTAACTTTAACTGGAAGATTTTTGTCATGTCACGTCGTTCATTCCTCAAGTCTTTCCAGTCATTCTTGTTTGTCCACTTTTCCCCCATGAGACTTGCACCTCTTTCTCTTTTGATGACTCTTTTCTAAAAAAATAAAAATGTTTTGACTAGTTTTTTTGCATATCCCCAGGAATATGAAGCCTTTCAATCCTATACTTGGTTTTATAAATACTTTTATAAAAACTTTTTATTTTCTTCAAATACAGTATTGGTTAAATTTTCTCTATAACCTGACTTAAAAAGGATTTTGAAACTGAAAAGCAAAACTGTTGACTGTCTAGATTAGTTTTATTTTGAAATCTAGTTTTTCTAGCTTTAATTGCTGATGGAGTTTAAACCAGTATTTAAGTATTTTGTAAAATATCCATCCGCTTAAAAATAGGGCAAATTTGCTTGCTGGTGGACTACATTATTTCTATCATTCACCTGTTTTCTGTTCAAAACCTTAAAAAATCTTAAAATTAAGAAATGAAAAGTAATATTTGAACTTTTAGACGTATACTTAAGTAAAATTTGAATAAAACAGCACATTTCTCAAATAAAATCACAAAGGGAGCATAAAATTCAATACAGATATGGGAAATTAGAGCACATTCATTGGACAAACTAAAAGATGGTAACAGTGAATTACAGTGACCTTCCAACACTTGTGTGCTTAAAGTGCTTTACCCCAATATATATATATATATATATATATATATATATATATATATATATATATATATATATATATATATATATATATATATATATATATACACATGAGTGAACCAAGAGTTGCAATAAGAAACTGAGCAAATAAGTGGCTATTAGGTATGTTATGTGCCATAACGCATTGTTTATTCTTTATCGTTTAACAATGTATAAGAAACTTTATCAGGTTCCAATTGGTTGATGGCATCAAGCCGGTTTGCTGAGACCCTTCACTCTAATAACTAGCGATATGTCAATGACAATAATTTTTCAAAATAAAAGCACTTTATTCTATTTGTTGAAAACTATAAATTAAAACTGCTTGAAGCAAAAAACAAATCAAAAACTCCCATTTGTTGCCTGTTTTTGAATGAATGTTGGATGGACTCTATAGATTTGCCCTCAAAGGGCAGTGATTCATTTTTTCCACCCCTACCTCTTTCCAAATGTTATTCTAAAGTTGGGGGGGGTGCCTAAATGTGCTAGTTTTAGTTAATTAGTAATGCATCTACACTTTTTCAGTCAGTGATCTATTAATAACATTTCCTGAAGTCTGAAGCTCGTAATGTGAGGTTTGCGTATACCGTAATTGTGAAACGGTTAACAGTAATTCAGTGGATGTTACTCATTTGCTGAGGCGAGCCTCGAGCAGACCACAGCCTCTTCTGTTTCATCAAGCAGCAGGTTTGTGATGACAAAAGTGATTCAGGTTTGTATGACTGGAAGACTCTGTTTTAGGAGTGGTCACTGAACTCGTCTGCTTGCTTGAGGGGAAAATATCATTCAATTTGTTTTCCCCTGTATGCTGATCAGAATGTTTCACATATTTTAATCAAGCTCAGTTTGTTTTTGGAGCACTAGTTCAGAGGTTGTCTGCTACAGAAAAAGACAAAAAAATAAAAACATATCAAACTGAGCTTTAACCATTACAATTGTGAGATTCCAATTCTTTTGAATTATTTTAAGCCAATTCAGTCCATATTATTCCTAAGAAGTTAGATCATCATAATTGTATACTAAAGACCAATTGACAAACAGATTAAATCAAATTAATTTTTAGTGTAACTTGATGCAAATATTCAAGCAAGACTTATAAACATGGACATATTAGTTGTTGCAAGTCATATTTTCCGTTGTAAGTCTCTGTCCTGCTTCGGCTTTACTTGTTTTGTGTGTAATATTCCGGCGTTTGTTGATTTCTGCGTTAGATGTGATTAAACCAACAGCTTCTTCAAAATAAACGCGGTGCTCTTTTTTTTTTTTTTTTTTAAGGTGAGCCTGCAGAGTTCAACTCTGTGATTTCACCTGGCAACATGCAAATTTCAGTAAACAAGGACAGATCTTTTGTTGTGGCACGGTTCACCGGAGTGGAAAACCTCCAGCTGGATATGAAATGCTCCCATTACACTAAATGGGAGAGGATGATGGTGTTGGGAAGTATCACCTGTCTCAAAATCCTGCTGGTTCAGCCCTGCAACTCACCGAAGCCCCTGCAGCTCCACACTGTGTGCACTTGATGTCAACCTCTGTGCCAAGGTGAAAAGTCTGCTGCTGTCCTGTAGTGTTTGCTTACCCTCGCTGCAGCTCCCGTGAAGGGGGATGGGAGAAAAGGAGGCTGAACACACTCCGAGTGGGTGTAAAAAACCAAGTTGTTTTCACACATTCTGCATTTACAGATTTTTTTTTTTTTGCAAAAATAATTAATAATTACAAAGATTTCAGAATTCATCAACTCACGTGACTGCATTTAAAGCTGCAGCCACCAAAATCTGCACTAGTGTTAACTTAATTTAGTGTAAAATTAATTTTGTGCACCAGTTTGAATGAATATCATCTGTTATTCATTATCTAATTTACCAGCTCTGCAGTTTTCCCCAAAATCCACATTTCAACTAAAGAATAGTTTTATTTGTAACACATTTTAACCAAAATGCATTTAAATATTAGTGAATTACAACTTGTCTAAATTCTTCAATGGATTTTACAGTTGAGTTTATATAAATGCCTCTGGCATTGCATTCAAATTGTCCAGTTCTAATCTGATCAGAACACATGTTGGAAAATGCATGTTTGTATTTAGCCGAGTCTCTTTTACAATTGGGCAGATTTTACATGCAGGGTTGACTGGCAGCTTAATGTTTAACCGAGGCTCTGCCAAATATCAGGCACATCCCACAGGTTTTGTGGGCTGGTGGAGGATTTTTGATGGTGTTGTCTTTGTGTGCGTCACAGCGACGAGTTCATTGTCCTTTCTGTTCGGAGGCTTGAGCAGATAACAGAAGAGCAGCGCTGTCATATGTGGGACTGTCAGGTTTTTTGTTTGTACTGGGAGATGTTCTGCCACAGGCGTTTATTCAGCATTGAAGTTAATAAAGAAACCATGGAAAGACGCTAGAACTTTAAAGTATAATTTTATAAATGCAATTTGACAGTTGAAGTTAGGATTGTTGGTCTGCTTGGTGCTTGAGCGAGGTTAACTGCTCCTCTAACCTGAGCTGAGAGGTGTGCTGCTGGGCTGGAGTCTGCCTTTGACCTTGTCTGCAGATCCCCTGCAGCACTCTGTTGTATTAAGCTGATAACAGGCTGCAGTAAAGTGCTGTTACCTCAGAGCATTATGTCCAGTGAGGAGGTGCGCAAATGCTCGGACTTCATTAAACTTACACTCTCTTTTAAAGCAAGCTGATGGATGTCATGCTGAAAAACAGAGATGAAACGGTAAGCAGGAATCTTTCATAATAAAGCAGCTTACAGAGTCAAATATGGGCCTCAGTACAGCAAAGCTAGCTAGCGGCAGACCTCGAAGCTGGCCCCGGATTAGTCCAGGCTGTCCCTCCCTCTCATTTCTCCTCTCTGCTGTCAGAGGAGGATTTAATGTTGGAAACACAAGCAGGACTGAGTCGATTGGTATCTAGTGTGTTGGCATGCCTGCAGCTCTGACCAATCTGTAGAACAAAATGTATGTTTCATCTCGCTTTTGTTAAGGAAATGAGGAAAAGGTATGCAGGAAGGCGAGGCGTTTGTGGGAATGACGTGATTCATGATGAAAATAAGGAGTGTCCTCACGTTTGTAGGGACATAATTACAGTTGAGTAATGTTAGCCTCACAAAAACAAATATGCTGCTCTTTAGATCCATGTAATTTGTCGAAGAAAATAGTTTTTGTTGATTAAAATTACAAAATGAGAGGAGAGAAATCTTAAGTCACTGCAAGTGATCTTTAAAAGGTGGCTAGTTAGAGAATGCAAAGAGCAAAGTGTCTTGCAGTCTGTTAAGTCAGTGACTGACCTTATACTCGGCTACAAAAGCGAGTTTTCATTGTGATGACACAATACTCTCCTCTCGCATTTCATTTTCCTTACTTTCGCGTCACACTGCTTCCTGACCGGCAACCCTTCTGAATGTACTATGAGTCTCCCTGCAGCCTCCCTGCTCAGCAGCCATCTGTTGAGGCCTCTGTGCCAGACTTTGTGTGCCAGGGCGAATCCCACCCCATCCAACCAACCTTCTCTCCCAACTGTCGGCCTTCCCCTCACAACAAGCCCCTCATTGTCACCGACTTCCCCACTCGCCCCCCACACTTGCCCTGTGTAAACCAAGGCTCTTTTTTTTTAAAAAAAACTCCCATTAGCCGATGCACCCAGCCTCAGCGTGAACCTGTTTGACCACAGTAGCCTCTCTGTGCTTCTGGTTGTGATCATGTATGTTCTGTGTGCACTAAGCAGCATCCTGACCCAATGCAATAAAGATGCTTTTTAATATTCCTTGCACAGATTTGACTACAGCCTCAACAAAAGACTTACATGACAATCACAAAAACAGTTTTTTGTGTCACTAAAAAGCTGATTTGTAAAACACCTTTCCAAAGTGCTTCCAAATTTTCCAAAGATCTTTACAACACATTCTTTAAAAGGAGCTCAAATGAGGATTTTCGGATGATCCATTCTGACCCAAAAAAGGAATCCTGCAATTAAAACCAACCGTTCAATTTTAACTGTACAGGGAAGATTATTTTATTGTTATTTTATGTCCCCACCACAATCACACGTCCTAATTTTGTTTAATCCAATTTATGGACTCACAGTCTGCCCTGATTTTACATCACTTGCTATGATATTATTTAAAAATGTTTAAATGATGTGGTTCAAACCAACTCTTTCTGACACATTTTGATTATTCCTATACTTCAAAAAAACCTAAAATATTTTTGTGTTCTTTCCCATTTCCTCTAAATGTGTCCATGTATGATGTTTGTTCCATCACAGGGAAAGTTTTACTCTCATGTCCTATCAAGATGCTCAAGTACTTTTATATTTGGTGGCATATACTGTATATGTATTTAGCTTGCTTCGATATGTTTTCTTAAAGCCCTCACATTTATAAATGCCTAATACATTTGTGGATAGTATTTTTTTTCAAGAAATGATTATTGCAAATTTACAAAACATCCACATCATTATAGACACTACAACATGTGCTAACCAAACCCTTCAGATTTGGTGCTTCTGGAGGTCATCACTGGTTAAAACAGAAAACGCAGAGTTTCCATCGCAGCCTTTTAGATCTTTTTCGGCAACACCAGTTTTACCTGCTAGACAGGCCACAAAACCTCGTGTTTGATGCTTTGTGATGATAGTCACACTGCTGCATTCATTGTTTTTCCCTCACCTGACCTTAGCAGCTTTCTTCTTTTTACATGGCAATTGTAACTGTTTTTTACGTCCACATTTATAGTTTTTGAACAGCCAAAAGTAATGTTTTCTTTTTTAAATAAGCTATTACTCATTTTATTTTTTAAGAGAATGTAATGTGTATTTTAAGGCTTATGGGTAATGAGGTCATGCTTGCACTGCAGAACAAATACATTTATCTAACACTTTTTTTTTCAGCTTAGCAGCATGGGCAAAGCCATCAACAGCTCAGAAATGCCTGTGAAGGAAAAGCATGCACGACGTATCCTTTACTGAAATGTGAAAAGCTTTACTTTTAGGTTTTTTTCCTTATTTAATTAGACAATGAAATAATAAAATCAATGTTAAAAGAGCTTTAAAGAGCCATGCTGTGGTCAATGCTTTGAAGGAGCAAATTTTTCTGTCTGGTTGGAAAAAAAAAATAACATAATTTTGGAGAAGAGAGACTATAAAAATATTTTTCTAAGTAGCGATGCTGCTTATCTGTGTGTTAACTCAGACCCCAAGAGAGCCAGTCCTTGGAGTGCTGATAGACATAATGACATGGCCGTCATGTCAACAAGTGAGTTCAGCTTTGGCTTTACACACCCAGAAGTCCTATGTAAGTGATAATTATTCAATAAAAAGCTATTTTTTTTACATGTTTGACTTTCTTAATTGAGGCAAGAGGTCAACATTTTTTTTTCTTAAATGACAACTTTTAATAAGAACTTCAGTCCCTAAAAACAGCTTTAAAAGTTTGTAGAAAGCTAAATTTAAGGACTTCCTTGTTTGCTTCCTTATTGTGCATGAACCTGCTCGGTGAGACCATGACTGAAAAATGATGATAAAGAAACTATTAAAGTTGAGGGTCTGATGGATAGAAAGTTCCAACATTTCTGAGAGATTAGATGTTTTTAAAATAGTTTGAATTCATCGTGACAAAGTCTTTTTTTTTTGATAATTAATGCTACGTGGGTTGAGTTACAGATTTTTTTTTTTTTTGCATTTTTGAAATTTAAATTAATTAGTATAGAGTTGGTTACCCTTTTAGATGTGACCCTTAGAGAATCCGGTCTCACTGACTAAATAAATGTGACTTTGTCAGAATATGACAACAATTGAATTTCCAGTTAGTGTGTTGTTAACTAGCAAAACTGTGTTCTGCTGTAGTTTTTTGCCTCCTTAACTCCAGCAGGAATCATCCTTGGGACGCACAGGGAGAAAGGAGCCCACACTTTCTGGTCTTATGCTCTGGGTTTTCCCCTCAATGACAACTCCATCCTTTGCTGGAAGTTCTGCCATGTGCTGCACAAAGTCCTGCGTGATGGACATCGCAACGTAAGACACCAAGCATCACCTTTTTTATTCTGGTAGAAACACAAAGATGTTAACTTCTGCCGTCATGTTCACAGGTTCTACAAGACTGCATGAGACATCATGGCTCTTTAGTTGAAGTTGGAAAACTATGGGTGAGTCTTTGCTTTTTTTATTTTAATATGCTTTAAGATGATAATAAAACTTCTTTAATTTTTCAGAGTCAACTCCATGACAGATATGGACAGTTGGTTGCTCTATATACCAAGCTGCTTTGCACAAAACTAGAGTTCCATGTAAAGGTAAGAACCTTTACTATATGTCGAAAGTCCCAAACTGTGAAAGTGGAGGGGCTTTTTACCTCATAAGTTATGTGTCTGTGCAGCATTCAAAGATCCCACCAAACCTAGAAGTCACAGATGAAGTTCTGGAGCGCACTGCAGGAACAGACATCAGTGATGTGTAAGTTTTAAAACTTTTCTTTTTTATTTTAAGTGTCAAACAATCCAGTTATCTTTAGTCCTGGAGGGACTTTTTTTTTGCAGCCTCACTTTTGAGTGAGGCCTCCTTTCTAATTGATGAAAGGATCATCTTCTCTCCTGCAGGTTCCAGCTCACCGTGGAGGTGTTTGATTACATGGATGCAGAGCTGCGGCTGGCAGACACAGGTGAAAACAAAGCTCCTCCCACCTCCTCTCTATCTCGTTTTTTAAGTAGGAGAAACCTGAGCTGAAGGGGAGGGCTACTGCTGCTGCTGGCTGACATTCGCTGTTGATGCAGGAAAAGTCCTAAAGGAGCAACGACTAAAAGTGAACTCTGTTCACTTGCTTGATTTTTCTTTGTCATTTTTTTTTTATTTACTCATGAGGAAGTTCTTGCAATTAGAGGACATTAAAGCTATTTCCTGTAGTTCGGGTGTGTTCCTCCCCAGCGTGCAGGGAGGGAGGCACAGGAAGCGTAAACAAATACATTTACGGTGTTGTGAATGGGTGACTGTTTGAAGCTGTCAAAATGAAAGTTGCTCTTTTTTTTTTATTTTTTTTTATTTTATTTTTTTTATAAATGGTATGTGCCTATTGTCAAGAATCTGAAGTGATTGTCAGATCCTTTTACTAGTACTTAATAAATACCAAATAGTTACATTAGAATTATGCAGAATACTTAATGGACAACTTCCTCACAATTTAAACAAGTTTTTAGGCCATTTTAAGTTAAGTGATAGAAAATTCACCCCATCGTCACTTTGGTGTCCGATTTCTCTCCCAGTTATCCGACAGCTGAACACATCCATCGCCGTCTCCAGTCTCACATCAGGCCAGTGTCGCCTGGCTCCCCTTATCCAGGTTATCCAGGACTGCAGCCAACTTTACCACTTCAACGTCAAGCTGCTTTTCAAGCTGCATGCCTGTAAGACTATTGGTTCACAAAAAATGACTGGAGGAGAAATGGTTAAAATGTCCGACGCAAACAAAATTCCATGTGTTTTAGCTAATGGGGTTATTTTGGACCATTTCAGGTCTCCCTGCGGATACTTTACAAGGTCACCGTGACCGTTTCCATGAACAGTTCCGTAGGTGAGTGGAGTAAATGACACAAAAATGTCCCTATCGTTCTCTGATTTTTAGTCTGGTGCCAGGAGATGCTGATTTGTATGTGTCTGAACTGTTCCAATTATTGTTACTTTGACTAATGATTTTAAAAATAGCAACACAGTAAAGGATGAAGATGTTTAAGAATCTTTTTGTAGTTGCTAATTTAAAAATACTTATTTTCCTTGTGTGTGATGTTATAAGAAAGCTTTTCATTGGTGAAAAATAAGTATTTTAGTCTGAAAACATGCCCTTCTGTTTGCATTATCATAAGCTGAATGTTGAAGTAAATTTTCCTCTTTTCTCCTTTCTTGCACAGCCTGAAGAGCTTTTTCAATAAAACCAGAGACATGATTTATTTCAAGAGGCTGATCCAGATTCCCAAGCTGCCTGACGTAAGAGTTTGAAGGAAAAAAGGGGTTCTTCCTGTTCTGCTGAGTCTCGTCTTCTGAGATGCTGAAGTCTTTTGTGCGATTAATGAACCTGACTCTGGCACTTCTGCATTCAGATTGTAGAAGTAAAATTATGTAATATAAATGCATGCAGTTTAATTTGATTTGACCAAACAAATTTTTTTTTACTGCCGTATTTGTTAGTAACAAAAGTTTTTTATCTGCTTCGCAGTCTCCTCCTAACTTCCTTCATGCAGCTGCGCTGGCCAAGCACGTAAAGCCTGTGGTGGTCATCCCTGCTGATGAGGATGGAGAGCCGCAAGACGATGATGACGATGACCCAGAGCCGCTCATCGACGTCAGCGATTCTCCAGCTTCCATCGTCCAGGCACAGCCACAGGTACATTTAATGCCGCTGTAAATATACAGTAGAGATCATTTCTTTGCATTAAACATCTTCTCGTGTTGTGCAGGTGGACATATTCGATCAGACTTTTGGACCTCCCAATGGAGGCTTTGATGACAGGTCAGCCACAGTCTTTTTGTTTATTTTTCTAGTTAAGTTGATTATTTGGTGTGTATAGTTTGTTTCGTTGCACCACAACAGTGTGTTTTCTTTTCCTCTGGCAGGGATCTCCAGATTGATAGTCTGAAGACTGAGCTGGACTACGTAAAAACGGAGCTGGAGAAGGTCAAGTCAGAGGTAAAGGCTATGGAGTTACCTGAAGCTTGAATTTCATCATTGTTCCAGACTGTGGTAACTCACAGAGCATTATCTAGGTGTGAAGGAATCTGAGTTATGTGTTGGGCTGATCCAAATGCTGCTCCTCACATGTAGAATGTGACAAGTTATCTCTAAGCAGGAAATGAGTCCAAATCTTGATTTTTTTTTTTTTTTTTTCGTTACTTCCCCTTTCACTGCCTGTCTATTTTTAAGGATTCTAAAAGCTGGAGATTAAAAATGAACTGACCAAACTGTGTTGTTGAAGGCCCAGAGATACGTCACCCAGCTTAAATCCCAGATCAACAGTTTAGAGGCGGAGCTGGAGGAGCAGCGTGTGCAGAAACAACGCGCCCTTGTGGAAAACGAACAGCTGCGCATGGAGTTGGAGACGACCCTGCGCCGTAACATAGAGCACGAGAGCGTGCAGGTCTCCTACATCGAGGCAGAAAGTAAGTCATCCACTTGAAAGTCCTCGTTCAGAAAGAACTGTTGTTCCGAGCAAATGAGAACTCTCATCCCTCTTGTCTGAAGAAAGGGCACAGGCCACTGAGCAGCGGTACAACAAGTTAAAGGAGAAGCACACAGAACTGGTGTCCAGCCATGCTGAGCTACTCCGAAAGGTACATCCACCCACAGATGTTTGCTCTCATCACATTTCTGCACCTGGCTGTGTGCCGTAAACCCAAATGTGCGTCTGTGCTGACAGAGTGCAGACACTGTGAAGATGCTGTCAGCAACACAGCAGACCCAGGAGGAAGTGGAGAGGACCAAACACCAGCTGTCCTTCGAAATCGAGCGGATAAAGCAGGAATCTGAAATGAAGGTCGGCTTTGATTAGCTTTGGAATATTTGTACAGGAAACATTGGAATGACTAATATTATTCCTTTTAGCTGGAAGAACAGAAGTTTGAGATGGAGAGAGTGAAAAGAGAGCTGGAGGAGAAGATGATGGAGGTTACACGCATGAAGGCCACGCTGCAAAACACTCAGAAGGTCAGAGTTCATCTGTTAAAAAAAAAAAAAAAAAAAAAAAAATCTTGCATGCTCATCATTAAATAGCATCCCACTATCATCTCTGCTCTCTGAGGCGTCTGGCTTTTCCGGCTGAATGTTTCCTGTGACACTTGAGGCCATCTGCTTGTTCTGGCTTCACTGACTTCTATGTGTTTCTCCACCAGTCGTCGGAGCAGATCACCAGTTCAATGACAGCTCTGCAGGCAGAGAAAGAGCGTTTGATGCGATCTGTGAGCGAGAAGGAGGCAGAGCTGTCGACTGTGCGGCAAACGGCGCAGGTGCAGCAGTCCTCACTTCAGCTGGAGCGAGACAAGAGCAGCAGGGAGCTGGTGGAGCTGCAGGGAAAACTGAAGGAGAAGGTCAGTCAGGACAGTGGAGCCCAGCTCAGCAGACAGGCAGCAGCAGGCATTTTTGAATTCACATCCTCATGTTAAAACTGTTGAAATCAGAATCTGAAACATAAATGTTGATACAAAGAGCAGTGTGTGCACAAAACGTGTGATTAGATATTTAAATATTTACATCAGTGGTAGGATTTTACTAAAAGCAAATGACAACTTCCATTTGATAATTTTTGTTAATTTCAGATATTTGCCTCGTTATCCATTTTGACAGGTTTCATTTCCTGCTTGTATACAATTCCAGTGTATGTTGCACTCAATTCAAAACTTTTTGTTTAAATTACTTCCATATTTCTACCTTTCCTTTTTAACAATAAAGTATTGGGGGATGCATTATCATAAAACTACAGATGTTTTCAGAGTAAAGAATAGCAAAACTGTTTCTTTAGGTAGAACTTTCTTATGTTTCACTTCTCAAGAAACAGAAACTTAATGGAGCTAAAATTAGACAAAACAAATGTAAAGTATTTCAACTTTTCACTCTTTCAATTGACTTTTTTTTGTCAAGGAGCTTTAAGATTATTTTTTATTAATAAAATATTTTTTTAAACACATTTAACTGATAACATGTAGATGCAGTATTATTTATAACCAGACATTTTAATATTAATATATACAGTTTACCATAAACCTCATTAATGCAAAATTTTTTATTATAATTATTTTATTATGCTTTATGATGATTCTGTCACAGACAAGTATTTAGCTATGCATGTGTGTGTTAATGCTTTGTCACATGTGCATTTTTATTTCCTGTAATGTAGGCAAGTCAGGAGGAGAAAATGAAGCAGAAGCTTTTGGATGAGCAGTTTGCTCTGCTGCAAGGAACTATAACAGAAGCTGAGAACATCATTCAAGATGCTGTCACCAAGCTGGACGATCCACTCCACATACGCTGCACCAGCTCCCCAGGTCAGAACACTACAGTGTCTCTTGAAGAGTATTTTGGAAACTTTCTTGTTGATCACAATCATTTGTGTCTTTGGAAGAGACTTGAGCAAAGCCGGGTTTTCTTTTAATCCTTTGATTTTCCTCCAAACACAGATTACCTCATAAATCGGGCAGAAGCTACGCTTGGCTCCATTGACAAAATGAAAAAAGGTCATGCAGATTATCTAAAGAACATGGCGGGTGAGCTTCTGATTTGACTGATCTATCATCCTGAAACAAGCTGTGCTTACAGCCACATTATTTAGACGATATTAGTAGTTGGTGTTGTTGCAGCATGTCATGACACTCAAAATAATGGAACTAAAGCATGCATGTGTTCAATCTGTGGTTGGGTCCTAAAAAAAAAAACCCAAATGTTTTTGTAGATGCTGGAGGCCTGCTGAGGTCTCTGACCCAGTTCTCCCACTTGGCTGCAGACACTATTGTTAACGGCAGTGCCACTGCTCACCAAGCCCCGACTGACCAAGCGGATCGTAAGGAACAATTGCTTACGAATGTTTTGTTTTTTAATGTTTACCACATAAACGCACATTTTCCACAGCATCTCTATATACAAGCATGATTTTAAAATGAAAAGATCACCATCTTTTTTAATAATTTAAACTCTAAAAAGGCAGATCTGCATCGCTAGAAGGAGGTTTAACGTGATGCATTTTGTAAATGTATGAAAAAACCTTCAGATATTGAGATAATATGCAACAAGGGAGATTTTGTTTTTTTCAGTGAAGAGTAGAGCTGTATCTGAAACACAAATATCAGAATATGAGAAAATGCATCAAAGTAGGAAGTTAGAAAATTCTAAACTGTGATTTTATTTTTTTTATTTTAAAAGGTCAAAAACTGTGAAACTCTAAGAGATTTATTTATAAGAAGAAAATACACTATTTTTTACTTGAAGCAAACCCAAGAAAAGTAAAGGTTCCTCAGTGCTTATATTTCTATTACTTAAAATTGAATAATTTTATCTTTTTCCTCAACTGTTGTTTAAAAAATGTTTTCCAAAGTGGGAGTGTTGTGTAGAAGTTTGTAGATTTTCCTTTTTAACCCAACAGAATACCAGAAAGAGCCTTCTGTGTGCTGATTCCTCCATTTTCCCTTCATTTTCTTGAATTATTTCTTTCTATCCTGCAGTTTTAGAAGTACTGTTGTGTTAATTTCTTCTTCACCTCGCTGCAGGACTGACGTCAAACTGCAGAGGCTGTGCCACACAGAGTTTGCAGTTCCTGAAGGACCTGAAGTCCAAAGCTTCTCTCCAGAGAGCAGATCCTGCCTCTGTTCGTGACATTGTACAAAAGATCCTTAAGTTAGGCCAGGTGAGGAAGTTCTCTGAATTTCTTTTTTTCTTCTTCTTTGTTTAGACTTAAACATGGCTGTTCTTGGCGCTATCTGAGGTCACTTTGTGTATAGTGTAAATTTATATCAAAGGAAAAAAGGAGCTTTGCTTGTTTAAACTGAAACCAAGCAAATCAACAGCCACATATATTCTGGACTGCACTGCTAAATTATTTGCTAAATAAGTTTTCATTAAATTAAACTGAAGCGTTACTGAATGTAGTGATTGTAGGGATACCAATTTTACCATTTTTGGCTTATTTTTAATTAAGAGTTTATGACAAGAGTCCTGAATTTCAGGTGAGTGAAGATGAAATGTCATATATTTTCTTGTGTGGTGCAAAGACGTGGCTTAATTAGAAGGCTCTTTATTTTATCCATTCACAACAGAAAAAGAGCCTTTTCAGCCCACCAAACCATCGTTCTGTCTCACTGAATGGTAGCAAAAGCCAACAGAACCAAGATTCCTGTCATACTTCTTTTTTGGAGAAAGTTCTTTCATTAGAGGCTGTAAATTAATCAAAGTTGGGTTAACTTTCCTCTGATGTTTTTACTGATTGACTGGTAAGTGGGTATTTTTAGTTACTATTTTTTCCCACTTCAGGAGCTGCGGCCTAAAGGAATGGATATCCGTCAAGAGGAGCTGGGAGATCTGGTGGATAAAGAAATGGCAGCGACATCAGCAGCGATTGAGGAGGCAGTGCGAAGGATTGATGTAAGTAAACTGTATCAAGCCTACACCTTCAATGATAAACGCATACAGGATGTTAATTTGAAAACTGTTAAAATGCTTTGAATTCAGGAAATGATGAAACAGGCACAAAAAGACACATCTGGAGTTAAACTGGAGGTCAACGAAAGGTTTGTTCTCTTATTGGCTCTTAAGCTCCTGTCTGTAAAATTATTGAGAAGCAAGTTTAGTGCAATTTTTACATTTAATTTAAAAATGTATACAGGTCAAAATAAGCCTTCTTTGTCACTCTTACAGAATTCTCAACAACTGCACTGGTCTAATGAAGGTACGTTTCCTTGTGGTTGCTGCTTCTTTTGTGTTGCATCTCAGTTCGTCTCTCACTCTTGTTCATCATAATCCCAGTGAACACACGTGGGATGTTTGGTTTTAATTGGTCCCTTTTACCTCCCATTTCCTTTAGGCTATTCGCATGCTGGTCAAAGCATCCACAGATTTACAAAAGGAGATTGTGGAGAGTGGGAGGGTGAGTCACTGAATCTATGGATCCAAAAACGGCTTACTTTTTATTTCTGAAGGAATTCGGGCGTCTCTGTTCTCTTTTTTTTCGACTAAAGCTTTGAGTGAGATTTTTTTTCCTCTCTCCAGGGTGCAGCCACCATTAAGGAGTTTTATGCGAGAAACTCCCGTTGGACTGAGGGACTCATATCTGCTGCCAAAGCTGTGGGATGGGGAGCTACAGAGATGGTGTATGTTTCAGTTTAATCTTAGACTCATTCACTTCCTGTGATGTTAAAGAGTTTTGGACAAAAATTGGCACAGAGAATTTTAAGAATTGAATTAATATGTTTGTACTTGCTCTCTTGTAGCGAGTCTGCGGACAAGGTGGTGCTGCACACAGGAAAATACGAGGAGTTGATCGTCTGTTCTCATGAGATTGCTGCAAGCACCGCACAGCTTGTTGCTGCTTCAAAGGTAAAAGGAAAAGAAAATGCTTAACCCCAATGTCATGTGACTAATGTTAACTTCCCTTTTTTTTATGTACACAGGTAAAAGCTGATCGCCACAGTCGGAAGCTGCCGGTTCTTCAGCAGGCCTCTCGCCATGTAAATGAGATGGCAGCCAATCTGGTGGCCTCAACAAAGTCTGGTCGAGAGCACCTGGAGGACAAAGGCAAGTGCTGGTTGATTTTTATCCAAGACAGTCACAAAACTATGATGTATGGCTAATGTTTCTGGTTTTGTGCCTCCAATGAGCAGATCCCATGGACTTTTCTGGGATGTCCCTTATTAAGCTAAGAAAAGAAGAAATGGAGTCACAGGTATGTTTTTTTTAATACTGGAGACGTTAGAATTCAAATATTTTGAGCTCATGAAACACTTCTAACCTGTTTTATTATAGGCTTTTTTTTGACTGACATTTTAATGTAAAATAATTTATTATCTAGGCTGCAGGAAAAAACTATTTTTTTTTTCTTTTCAGGTGAAAGTGCTCGAGTTGGAAACGATGTTGGAGAATGAACGCCAGCGTTTAGGTGACCTGAGAAAGAAGCACTATGACCTGGCTGGAGTGCCTGTAGAGCAGGTTCCTGAAGGCAACGGTGAACTTTTATCGCTGGACAACCCTGTTACTATGTCACCAAAGCCGTCTAAGCCCGCACTGATGAAGAAGCCTCCGCTGTCCCAGAAACCCAACCTCGCCCCCAAAGTTGTGGTAAGGTTTTTAAAGGGTGACTGAAACTGAAAAAGATGCTTACATTTGTTAATATTGTTTTTTCCACTGTTCTTCATGTTTCAGTTTAAATAAATACCTGAAGAGGAAGAGGAGGAGAACCTCACCACAGGATGGCTGGGATATGAAGGGGTTGCGTTGAATTTTTGTGCTTTCCCTTTAATCTGTTAATTGACAATCCTGTCAACCTGCTTTTTGAAGGTTTTATTTGACCTTTTTCTTTTAAATTGCCAAAATGGACAAGATGCCTATTTTGACCCTTGATGCCTAGAAATATCCTGTCTTTTTTTTCCCTCCTTTTTTTAATTTTAATTTTTATGCATACAAAGGAAGGAGTAAAAAACACATTAACCTTTTTTAATTTTCACAAGGAATAAAAGTAAATTTTGTTCTTTATATTTTTTTCTTTATTTGTAGTTCTTCTGTGTGCCTCCTTCCATATTTTTTTCTTTTAATGTAAAGTTTAAATGTCAAACTGACAGGATATCACACTTTTAGACCAAAATGTTTATTTTTTGTTTTAAATCTTATTTATGATAACTTTTTCCCCTCCAACTATAGACTGCTTTGAATGGTAATGCACCAGTTTTAATGTACGCTCTGCTATATTGTTATTTATAATGTGGTGGGTAGTGTGCTGCAAACGTTTGACATACCTCCAGCTTTGCCTTTCCTGTGCAAAATGGCTTCTTTTTTTTTCTTACTGGTTTGAATAATGACTTGGAGGCCTTCAAATATGTTACCAATGTATGAAGCTGTACATCATGTATAGTAGAGTGCATGTCACACTACTTCTCTTGTATGTCCATTTACGTGCAGAGAAACTGGAACTTTTAAGAGCTTGAGCACAAGTGTTGGAGATAGTTATTCTGAAATATCTGAATGTTTTGCTGAAGATGCAGGGCTAGATTAATAACATGATGGTCCCCAAGTTTTCTTTGCCTCTGGGAGCCTTTCTTACAGGGTCTTAAAATGCCTCTTTTTATGTTCAATTCTTTCTTTTCAATGAATCGTCTTTATACATTCAGATCTATTAATATATTTTAGTAAGATATTGGTGGTTTAACCTTGTAAAGGAGTCTTAATGTCAAACAATAAATGCCTGATTTCAAACGAGGTTGGGTTTTATATGATCATTGTTCATGGATCATTTTTCAACAAATTTTGTCTGTAAAATTCATTTTTGAGAAACATTTGAATGTTTTACTTTTCCATAATGTGCATAAACATTTTCTGATGGTGGTTGTTGTAAAATTATAAAAGCATAGTATAATTTGTCATTTTAAATGGAGGAAAGCATTCCCATTTCACTGCAAGAAATGTGTTTTTTAATATAAAATTACTAACATGACCAAAGTTTCTTAAAAAAAGGTCACAATTTCACACTCCGATGTATCAAAATGTACAGTTTTAAGCATTTTAAATAAAGCATATTCCTATTTAGATCACATTACATTTTTGTGTTTACTGAAGGCTCTTAAATAAAAGTCCTTCATGGCTAATCATTAGTAACTGTGACCACAACATACATTTTTTAAAACTCTTAAATGTCATTGGTGTTA